>NC_054702.1:35261486-35397266 GCF_016097555.1 Gigantopelta aegis
AAAGTCTCTTAAATCCATGAGTGGCACACTGACATTAGGAGATGGGTGGCAGTCTGCCTTCACCCTAGCGGAAATGACCACTGGATGTGAAAGGAAGGAAGCTCCCAATGTCTTATACGAAGACATGGACAAAACCTTCGCAGCAGACAACGCTGCCGGAAACACTTCCACCACAGCCCCAAAAATACGATTGCTACCCGCTATCAAAGCATCAATCTCCACAAGAGATTCATGCGCCTCGTGTGCTAACGGCAAGCTGAAATCCTGCCACGGAGCGTCTGTCGCTAAAGGCCGGTTTCCAAAAGAAAAACCCTTGTAAGACGGAACAGCCTCCTCCGACGGAATTGCATCCGCGCACACCAGTCGGACCTGTTCCCATACAAAACCAAGAACCGCCTGGTAATCATAATCGCCGTCTGGCGTACCATAGGCCAAAATGGGAATCTCATCAAGCACCGAACCTGGTGCCGACCCTTCCCCCGAACCACACACTGATTCAGGGGGAAAATCCTCTTCCAAAGAAGAAATTTACTCAAACGACGCACTGTGCGCCGACCATAATGGAAATGAAACTGCATGGACAGGACAATGCGGAACGGCCGAATCCGCAAACTGGTTCAATCCAGGTCTCTCTGGAAACCCCGGCGGTAGAGGGACTGGTGGAGGTGATTCCCCTAGCCAGGCCATGAAATTCTCAAAAAGAGAAACATAGTCCCCCCCGAGTCCGTCCCTGAGGGTGACCCAAAACCATTGGACCCTGAACGAAAGGCTCCACCCACGCAGTCGAGGGATAACGCCTGGAACCTCTACCCCGATCTGACAGGTCTGGATTGACCATCGGTGTAGACACAGGCGCACCCAAGAAAGCTGCAGTTTCCCGGATCTCTGCCGAAGCAGACAATGGGACTGGTGGTGTCGGTTGAACCGGACCGTCAGGAAATTCGTACACGTACGAATCCTGCGCCGAATTCTGAACCCAACGTACCACGTGTGGATTAGCCAACCCAGTTGATGTAGCCACATGCGAACAATCTAAAAGCTGATGACTCTGTACAGGCGCCCCAACAACAGAAGAGACGCCCACTGGTGTCGCACCCGAAACAACGCCAACCGGCTCCGTGATCGAGACAATGTTGTGAGACTTCACGATTTCGCCAAGTGGCTCAATTATTGAAGTAGTGCCGAAAGGCGTGTTGGTCGAAACAGCGCCCATGGATGCCATGACCAACCCTCCACCAGAAGTCTGGTGAAACAAACGGTGCCGTGAAGCGGACATCATTCTAGAGCTAACCAACCCCTCCACAGAAGGACCAATAACCAAGATGGGAGTCGGAACTGAGAGACACAGTCGTTCCTGCCACGACTGCACTCCCTCGGACTGACACCCCCGTTACAACCATAACAGGCGCCGCCTCCACCGATGGAGGCAAGACCAAATACCCAGGTGGAACGGAGTCCGACCTGGAAGAAACCTTCCATGCTTCAGCCGAAGCAGGGAGCAACAGCGCCCCCTCAGCGCTAAGCAGTGTTGCAGGTTTACTGGTATTACCATGAAGATGGCAAACAGACGAGGAGGCGCCTTTGCGCCTACCACTCATCCGCAAGCTCTTTGAACTGGACACCGACTTGCCGACCGGCGGCAAGTTGTTATGGAGCACGACCCCGGAGATTGCCACTGTGCTCCGCCCGTCCTGTTAACGTCTGATCATCCTCTTACGCTCTGCGTCTTTTGACAGCTTCTTAGCCTTCCCCCACATGGAGGGGGACCAATTTACACAGATATGACACTGGCATTTAAAACAACAAGAATGGCATGCCCGACATAACAAATGCTGGTCAAACTGGGGCAGTCGTTTAAGACAACCCCCCTCGGCACACACAACCAACCGGTTGGAGCCCGAGGAAGCCGTGTCAGACATTAAACCACCTGTGTAAACCATCCCCAAAAGACCTTGTATGACAAAAAAAATAAAACAAAATTACAAATTAATAAACAATTTGACAAAAGTTTACTAGAGCAAAACTCGAACACGACTGCAATGGAAAGAAAGAAAGAAAGAAATGTTTTATTTAACAACGCACTCAACACATTTTATTTATGGTTATATGGCGTCAGACATATAGTTAAAGACCACACAGATTTTGAGAGGAAACCCCTGTCGCCACTACATGGGCTACTCTTCCGATTAGCAGCAAGGGATCTTTTATTTGCGCTTCCCACAGGCAGGATAGCACAAACCATGGCCTTTGTTGAACCAGATATGGATCACTGGTCGGTGCAAGTGGTTTACACCTACCCATTGAGCCTTGGGGAGCACTCACTCAGGGTTTGGAGTCGGCATCTGGATTAAAAATCCCATGCCTCGACTGGGATCCGAACCCAGTACCTACCAGCCTGTAGACCGATGGCCTAACCACGACGCCACCGAGGCCGGTCGACTGCAATGGAGGACTACAGAATCAAAAATGAGGATATACGGTCTACCCATGCGCAGGTGTAGTTCATACATTTGGCAAGGGGAAATAATTCTGCAGTGGAGGTTATAACTCAGGGTCGTATAGCATTGTTGTTGTGCTAGTACAATAAGTTGAATAAGACTATTATATACTGATAATGTCAGGGTTGGGGTCCTGAAATCATTATCTTACAATAGATACATAAATATAAAGTGCATTCAATAAAATTACTAGTTAATTGAAACAGTCAAATTTGGAGCTCAAAATTAATGACAGACTAAATATATAATAAAAGAGCAATTAAACAGATAGACAGAGAGAAAAGAAGAAATGAAAAATCCATATTTCCAAATATAGAAAACAAAAACAAAAACACCAGCAGTATGCGTCTTATATTGGAGTTATTTTTAACTATTAAGGCTAAGTTTAATTTTCTAGACATCTTTGCCAAGGTGCCCAGTTTTCATCAAACTCTTTATGTGAACAGTTTTTATAGAGTGCTAGCTGTTGTTAATTTTATCCTCATAATGTTATTTTTCATATTAAATGACATTTTAACTCAATATTTTCTTACCATTCAGCACTTCAAGAAACACCTCCCCATTTGGATATATAGCAATTTCATCGTCAAAGATTTGAGAATCTATATATATCCGGCCAGGATTTTTCCATGTCTTTTTACGCAATCGACACCTGAAAACAAAAAAGTGTATAAAATGAGTATTTATTCAACCTGTAATGAGAATTCCATTCAAGGAAATCTCTTGCCAAACAGACACAAGATCCTATTGGCCTACAGATCTCTATTTAATTTTTAATTCTTTCACTAGTAGATGGTAATTCATAGAGATTTTTCCAATTTTCAGTGTCAAATTTGTAATTAATTTTTTTTAAATTTAATTAAAATTAAAAAATTTGAAGCTTCCAAAATATCGCACTATTAGTTTGTGGATACTGCCCAAGACAATCATAAAAAGTTTAAAAATTATCTCATCAAAACTTTAGATGACAGACTTTCAAATTTTCATTTTAATTTTTTTTAAAAGGATAACATTTTGTATAAAAATTCAAAAAGTGTTGGATAAACAATCATACTGTCATGTCAATGGCCATGACCGAGGCATTTGTTTTTCCAAAATGTAAAATAGTATGGTTTTCCAGTTTTTAAGAACTTGCATTATATTAATACCGTAATATTATGCACCGAGATGAATATCCAGATGTACTACTACATGTCCGACTCACATTTGTGAGAAGTAGAAGACAAAAGTGATGCAATCACTAGAAAAGTATCACCTGAATCTTACTTTCTGATTCGGACATCAAATGAAAACACTGGACAATAACACTGTCCCTAACTATCTGTTAACCACCTGTTAATCGCTACTAAATTTCTGACAGTGAGCAATGTATCAGAAAATATACCTACAGTGAATTATCTGATTATTGCTTTTATAAGGAGCAGTTCATACTTAGAACACTACCAGTATACCTTTGGAGATGGGCCCATAATCTGGATTAATCTTCCAATTTATCAAATGTTTTCAACCATGCACAGAAATGAAAGAATTTTTTTTTTAACGACGCACTCAACACATTTTATTTATGATTATATGGCGTCAGACATATGGTTAAGGACCATACAGATTTTAAGAGAGGAAACCCACTGTCGCCACTTCATGGGCTACTCTTTTTGATTAGCACCAGGGATCTTTTATATGCACCATCCTACAGACAGGACTACTTAACAAATTCTTGCATTTACAATTTTTATCTGTGTACATAACTATATACTTTAAATTTATAATATTCAACGAGAAAAAGAGTTAATTAAATGTATGTAGATTGTATGATGAATGAGGAACCCAAAATCTCCAGTACAATGAAAACCAGAATAAAACCCCAATCCCCAGTGCACACAAAAAAAAAAAAAAACCCCCCCAAAAAAATCTGAAAAAAAAAATCTATTTGATTCATTCCTGAGCAGAATACTGTGTTGAATGTTACCTGTCTAAGGGGATGTCTATATCACACTGTTCTTTCACTTCTGGCACAATCAGTTTTTTAGATTCCAAAACTGTCATCCCTTTAGCAACTACAGTCTCAATTAAATACTTGCAGGACTGAAGGATAAAAGTAACACAAATGTTTATCACCAGATTACAAATAAACAAAACATTAAAAATAAATTAAATTGTTAAACTGTTATATTTACTAATCAACCATACTGTATTTGAAATAAAACAATAAACTGCTTTATACTAATTGAAAATAAATGTACTGTTTTATTTGGAAAAGAAAATATACTATTCTTAGAACAGAGTTTTATACAGCATTTGAAACACACATTTAGAAAGAATAAACGATAGTGTTTGAAAATCGTACTATATGAAAAGGTAATTAAACCATTTAATACTGTACTGGTAATGATGAGGGTCAGAAAAAAAAAATCTATCAAAGGACTCATCTGAAAACCTATTATTCTATTGGTCTTTGCAATACTACAAAAATGGTTTTGATAGTTCAAGGCACTATCTATAACAGCATATGATGCAACAAATGCATAAAAGTAATTATAGAAATGTGTAACACAACCAATACACTTACATCTGATTCATTCACTAGAAGCTGGAAAACTTTAACCCTATGTTCACCAGGTCTCAACGCCCGACCCAACTTTATCTTCAGCTGTTGAGAAAAAGGTAAAAACCAATATTGAATGTCTTGTTCTTTGCCAAAGGTGACAGCCAATGATTAGCTAACAGAACCAACTTTTTTTCAATGACTACCAGAGATGGGTAAAAATCTGTACACAGATCTATATACCCAAAAGGTTAAAAATTAGTTTAAACATTCCTGTTTCCTTTACAAAGAGCCAGTGACAAGCAAGAATCAAACACAGTCTTCATTTATCATCATTGATTTTTATTAATAAGTATGTCTCCCCGACATGTTACTGACACAAAATATGCAATGATTTCATTTTTTTAGATATCCAAAAGAACAGATTTGACAGTGGATAATGTTTCTTTTGTTGTCTGAGAACTGAATCTGTGATGATAATTACTTTTATGAATAATGATATTAGGCTTGAATCACCAAACATCATTTCACCACAAACTATTGAAAAACAAAACCACTAAGGAACATGTGACTCTCTCACACATATTCATGTTTAATTAATAAGTACCAGAAGCAAATACCCAATTTTTTGCTTTGCAATTCTAACAAAACTTACTTTCAAAATTGTGATTGTTGATTACTTTTTTCCACTTTTCCCCTATTTTATCAACCTTAGCAAAGAACATTTCAAGTAAAAGCTAAGACATATGGATTCTAAAAAACTTTTAAAAAGAAAAAAACACTTTAGGATTAGGCTCAGTTTATAATTTTGAAAAATAAAACCCACAGGAATATTGAACCTGCTATGTGGTTTGTAAGGCCAAACAAAAAAATAGGTGTGTTTCCGGTCGACCGACCGTCCCTACTTTTTACCCAACAATAACAATAATGATGATAAATAATAATAATAATAATAATAATAATTATAATTATTATTATTATTATTATTATGATAGTATTCAATTAAAAAAAAAAAAAAAATAATAAAATAAAAAAACTACCTACCTACCCTAATTTTTGGGGGGATGCAATCGGAAACACACCTATTTTTTTGTTTGGCCTAAGACAAGCAAATAAGCTGGTATTTACTAGGAACAACTGTTAAATATGACATATTTTCACAAAATAATACACTGTTCTGTCCAGAATGAAAAAATGAATGAACAATCTGTTAAAACTTTTGAATAAAGCTGACTGTATTAACCAGAATAAACTACACACCTTCCCGTCCTCCATGAACTGCAGTGTGTCTGACAGCCGGATGCTCTCAAACTCTTGGTTGTTGGCATATACTCTGTAGACCTGGACAAGAAGAATACAACACGATGATCACACTGCTGCAAAAACTGATTTATTAGTCATCGGCTATTGGATGTCAAACATTTGGTATTTCTGACTCAGTAGTCATCAGAGGAAACCTGCTACATTTGTCCATTGGTACTGCTACATTTGTCCATTGGTACTGCTACATTTGTCCATTTATATGCACCATCCCAAAGATAGGATAGCACATACCACTCCTTTGATATACCAGTTGTGGTGCACTGTATTATTTTGATAATGAACAATTACGATTTGGACCGAATGTAGAATTTGGAACTTTTCCAAACTAACAAGGGACTTGAGAAACATACCGATAAATCAATAATAATAATCACTTCAACAAATTTATCAGATCTCTCCTTTTTCTTCTCGGAAGGGAGAAGTCATTTCTAAATTTTCAATCTTAATCCCTGTATGACACTCAAAATAAAACTCTTTTAACTTAATAACAGAAGATAAAAATTCCGTCATAAACATTTTAAACTGAGATGCACTATACCTTGAAATGTTCTGATGTTATTCCGACAGTTGATTCCATGTTCTTTTTGAAAGCCCCAAGGGTGATTCGTTTATCAACAAAAACGGTAAGACCTGTCCAACACGCAGTATAATGTTACACAAGTTGGAAACAAATACATCAATATCAATAAATTAATTAATAAACTGTTCTTCTGTTATCTTATCCAATAGCTGGTTAATTAGTGATGAGGTATTGTTAAAGCATTCCAATCTAAGTTTTAGGCAGGAAACCTCTGACAATGTTGCGAGAGGAATATCTTTATGATAAATGCAGCAAAAATGAAAAGCATGATATGTGTCTTATATTTTCTAAATACTTTACGCAACAAATGTCATGTGGTGAGACTTGAATATTTACACCTAGATCATGGCATCATGTGATTTAAATAGATGCTTGTCTGGTTTATAAATAATTTTCCTGGACTGGGGCAGTTATTTGTAACAGGGTATCTGTGAATATAAAAAGAAAGAAAGAAAAAAAGATTAAAATTTTATCAACAAAAAGTAACATAACTCTTGGCTTCAGAATAATGCACAAATTATTTGACATCTTTTGTCTTCTTCTTTTTTTAAAAACTTACTTCTTTGTCCAAACTGAGTTATTTCACATATTGAGGTATGAAAATAGCGGTACGTCGATTCCATCGGAAAGTCTTTGCCCACGTCGTCCTTCGTTGAACTTGCACACATATTGTCTGCACTGGCACCGACTTCGAGGTCCCAGTTTTCCTCACAGTGAAAAGTCTCTCCCTTGTTGAGCGGCCCCATGACCGGGGACGCCTGGTCGGAATTACACTCCACGTGCTCGACGGGTCCCTTATCACCGAGAGGCTGGATGTCGTCGGGCGACGGGGACTGGCCCTCATTGTTAGAGTTGTAGTTGGTCGTCAGGCTGAACTCGGCGCTCGTACTCGTGTCCTGGCTGCTGGAACTCGGCACCATGGGACTGTTGCTGCGACCGTCCGACTCCTGAGGCGAGCTGTCGCTGTTGTCATGACAACCGTGAGACACTGAATGATTGCTGTGGCAGTCCTGCAGAGCTGTAGTCCTTAGCTTAATATCGACACTGTCGAGGTCATGTGCGTCACTACCACTCACACTATCACATGTCGGTTCACAATTTAAGCACAGCTGTTGCCGTCTTAACATATTTTGCTGCAATGTCCTTTTATAGTCATCCACTTCATCTATAAAACAGGTTTTTACAATCAATAAAACACTACAAATGCAAGAAGCAGATTTAAAAAAAATCATCAATACACAATTTCAGAATATTAGACATTCTTCCATTTTATATAATTGTTATATCTTGAATGAAACAAAAAATCTTTTGCGAAAATATTAGTGAAAAGACAGAGATTTGTTAAAAAAGACTTTTAAAAAAATCAAAATTGATTATTATATAACTGAGCATAAAATAACTGTTATAATTAATATGTTGTCATTTTGCGTCATGAACTAATAAAAAAAAAAACATTCACTGGACTCTGCCTTGTGCAGAGATACAAACTTGAAGGTGTTGATAGGTTTCTTGTTCGAATTCCCATACTTTTAATCACTGGTCACAATTATAATTGAAATCCCCATTTGAAATACTTGCCTATAGCTGGTAAATAGACGTTAATGCGTATTGTGTTTTGATGTTGATCGATTAGTTTGTGGAACTTGCTCTGTACAAATGGGACTCTGTTGTCTTCTTCATCACCGGTATACTCTATATACACCTGAAAAGTTGGAATAAAACAAAAAGCATTGCCCAACACCCAAGTGATCAACATTACTTTGTTCATGATGGGAAGTTATTATAACAGTTGTAATAAAAACAATAATAGTAATCAAAATTGTAATTTTTATCAGCTAGTGTTACTCCCTAATAAAAAGATTTTAAAAAGAAAAAAGTTTGTTTTGTTTAATGACACCACTGGAGCACACTGATTAATTAATCATCGGCTGTTGGGTGTCAAAAATTTTGTAATTCTGACACGTAGTCATCAGAGGAAACCTACTACATTTTCTTAATGCAGCAAGGGATCTTTTATGTGCACTTTCCCACAGACAGGAAGCACATACCACGACCTTTGATCAGTTGTGATGCACTGGTTGGAACAAGAAAAAAAACCAATCAGTTGAATGGATCCACTGAGGTGGTTCGATCCTGTGACACAAGCACTTCAAGCGAGCACTCAACCAACCGAGCTAAATACCACCCCATACTAATAAAATAAAATAAATGCTATTGTTGGCTGTAGCCGGAATGACCAATTTACTTGTAAGATCCCACCTCCCTCCAACCCCCCATCCCAAAAAAACAAACCCCAATCCAACTACAACCAAAAACAAAAAAGGTAAAATGAAAAAAGTTCAAGTCAAGTTTCAGTATCTCCACATTTAAACACCCACCCCCCCCCCCCCCCCCCCCCGAGTAATCTGTTCATACTATAAGTATGAATAGAATAGAATGAATAGAATAAATGAATGTTTAACAAAAATACGTCGGCTATTGGGTGTCAAACTATGGTATATGCAAACATTAAGTTGTAAGTAAGTATGAGTACCCATCAGGTTCTTATAGCTGTGTATTTTACCTTATTACTTTTGAAGAAACCCTCTGATTTGAGAGTTTTACTGGGCACAAGGAGTTGTCTAAAGTCACTGTGACATCGCTCTAACACACAGCGCATTTTGGACATGTCTGGGATTTCCTTTATTTTATAAATCATGTTCTTCAACTCCTGAACAGTCTGAACGTGATACGCACGCACGTTAAATGGTGGCTCGATGATCTCTCTAAAGATATCTACCACAAACACTTTCACAGTGATGCCTGCAACAAAAATACATAATGACAACAAGCATTCTGAGAGTACTGCTAAAGCAATACATAAAGCCACACACAAAATTTCAGCTCAATATTTTGAGGCAGTGGAAGAAACAAGTCCGGAAAACAAATTTCCATATCTCCTAAGTTCAAGGGGCATAACTCTGAAAAATGGGTAAATTGCCATGAAAGTCAAACTTGATTTCTCTAACAGAAGATGAAAAAGCTATGCAAAAAATTTCTGCTCAGTATCTTAAGGTATTTTTACTACAGATGTCCAGAATTTGTTTTTTTCTTATCTCCAGGGCCAAAACTCTCGTCAAAAATGGGTAAATTGCCATGAAAGTCAAACTTGATCTGTAATAGTACATGAAAAAACCTATAAGTAAAATTTCAGCTCAATATTTCAAGGCATTGTGAAAAAAACCTTCAGAAAAACTGAGAAGACGATGACAAAACCTATAATCTGATCCTGTTGGACCGATAGGGTAATAAAATAAATAGGGTACAAGGTGAACAAAGAATACTGTTAGTAATTTAGAACATATCAAAACAAATTATACTAGGAATTTTAAACCAACCTCCAGGTTTATATTCTTGAAACACCTGATCTGAACGCTTTGTTTCCAAGAGAAGGTCAAAGTTGTAACTGGTTTTAACGCCGCCCAGCAGTTCGCCCATCGTTACGTTTTCCTCGCCCTCAAAAGACTTCTCCAGTGCGTCTGAGTAATCGTCATACTTGACTAGTCGACAGCAGTTCAGAGGGAGGACCCCGTCCAGTTCAAGAGCCTGCAAATGGAATTAATCAATCTGTAACGACAATGCAGCACCAAAAACACACATTAGCTGTGGGATGGCAAAGGTAAATAACAATAAACATCAATCTAAAAATTAAAAAATTATCAAGAAAACACAGTGTAAACTGTTGTGAAACATCACATTCGTGAAAAACACGATGCCAGTGACACTTATTAACATAATATAAAAAAAAAAAAAAACTCCAAAAAGGTAAACAAAAATGTGATCTTTAAATGAAAACAGTATATGGTAAACATAATAAATACTGAACAACACAAAAAAAAAACAACCATACACAGAGTTGAAAATGTTCTCACAAATGTTTACAGAAATAATTTTTAAATGTTTATGCGATATAGAACATTATGTGAAATATCCACCATTTTCAAGGAAAGCCATGAGAATGTTGCCACCCATGTGCCACCAAATCTGTGTAAATCTCACTGTTTAGTTTATATGCTATATTTATGTCAGACATTTTTTATTCAATTTTGGATCACTCCTGTATGAGTCCAACTCTTATAATTTTAGTCAATTTTCTTAGCATATATTTAACACATTTTCATGCAGTACGGTAATTTTGAAGTCATAAATCTCATTTCTGAATCAGAAGTATTCACCAACTAATAGTTCTATCCATGTATAAATGTAGGTATATTCCAGGCATGAATAACACTTTGATAGGTTTACAATATATGCATTTAACACATTTTAACTTGACAAGCATTTCTTTGTTTCCTTTCCCCATCATTTATATACATCAAAACCCAATGTAACATTTTAACTTGACAAACAAATGCTCGAAACCTTCGTGGTATAGGAGCATGTAAATATTTTATTGATTGGCAAACATTCCTTTGTTTCCTTTCCCATCATTTATATACATCAAAACCCAATGTAACATTTTTCATTATAACCTTGAATGCCATTTCAGTAGCTTCCTTCAGGGTTTTGTCTTTGTGTATTTCGAACCTGTAGTCTAGTTTCCTTTGATACTTGGGATGTATGCAGTACAATTTAATCTGCAAATATAAAAATTAAAACATAATTTAAAAAATATTCATAAGAAATTTGTCGAGCAAGATTCACACTATTTCTTCTTTTTCATATGCAAATAATCCTTAAACAATTTATCTCTGTCTGTATAAAAATCAGTTTATTCCATTTGTCTCAAAAGCTCTAAAAATTAATTAGGCAATTGTGCTAATAGGCTGATGATATTAAAACTATTCATTTGCTTAATGTATATCATCTTTTAATAAAATATTTTCAGGTATTCGTAGGAAGATGTTAACATGTTAATGAAAGACCTGGGCCTCATTCCACAAAGCCATCTTAGCACTGCTACTGTGGTAAAGTATCTACCATCGCAACCATAACTTCTTACTACAATTATCAGCCTGTTCCATGACGTGCTGTAGCTTACTGTTGTCATAAATTACGGTGAAAATTTACAACTGGTACAAAGCAGTTGAAAAGCCACCAACATAGATATCAAATGGCATTTAGATGATAATTTGACGATTTTCTAAGAAAGATACAAACTCTCTGAGTAAATATGGATATAATATACTCATAACACCTTTTATGAAACTCGGTGTTCTATGAAAAAACATTCTAGGCAATACAACTGTAACATAAAAATATGGGAGATAACTTTCCTGACTTATGCATTCAGCAATTATTATACTTTGCGAATAAACTGACAAAGTTTTTTTTCCAAATGATCCTGCAATTTAAACATCTTTTTAAAGAATGGCAGATCTCACAAACACATTTTATCTCTGGGTACCAGACATTTTCACTACATCAGTACAGTGATTAAATATAGATATTTATGAACCAACTGAATTACCTTGCATGTTGACTTCTCAATCTCTCTCTGTTTTCTCTCAGCTTCCTCCTTGGCTTGTTGTTGATGAAGGTAATCTTTTAGAGGCTTGGGAAACTGATCAGGCTGCATGAAGTCTAAAAAGAAAAAGTTAAAGTTTGTTTTGTTTAACAACACCACTAGAACACATTAATTTATCATTGGCTATTGGATGTCAAACATTTGGTAATTCTGACTCATTGTCATCAGAGGAAACCGTGCTATATTTCTCACAATGCAGCAAGGGATCTTTCCCACAGACAGGAAAGCACATACCATGGCCTTTAACTAGTTGTGGTGCATTGGTCGGAATGAGAAAAAATCCAATCAATTGAATGGATCCACCAAGGTGGTTCAATCCTGTGAGGAAAGCACTTCAATCGAGCATTCAACCGACTGAGCTAAATCCCGCCTATGTTTTGTTTAACGACACCACTAGAACATATTAATTTATTAATCATTGGCTATTGGATGTCAAACATTTGGTCATTTTATACTGAGTCTTAGAGAAAACCTGCTATATTTTTCCATTAGCAGCAAGGGATCTTTTATATGCAACATCCCATAAACAGGACAGCACATACCACAGCCTTTGATATACCAGTCATAGTGCACTGGCTGGAATGAGAAATAGCCCGATCCTAGACCGACCGTGCATCAGGTGAGCACTTTACCACTGGGCTATGCCCTGCCCCTTTCTAAAAATAAATTTTGTCTATTTGATTTCACTTTGGCGAACATATTAAAACATTTATACTTATTCTTCAAAAAGAAATTCATAAAGCAGAAGAGGTTAGTAAATTTTAATATTCTTACTAAGGAAAATCTGTTAAAATGTTTCTCACCTGCGTTTCTTTCCTTGTCTATTTGTCGGTACATCAACATATATGCATTTGTGGAACTGAAAAGTAAAATAGTGATGGAGTTACTGTAGTAGTAGTAACAGTTACATGTTTCACAACTCATGTACCGTTTATGTTTCAAACATATAACTAATGAGTTACTTGGTGATGGTTTAATGCTGCACTCAACTGAACTGAATATAACAGTTTCAAACTGAACATGAAATTTTTATTATAAGAACACATTTCAGTAACATGTAAATATTACAATCATCATCATGCAAAGAGAGGGTTAAAAAAAAAAAAGTTCTGTTTTACGATACTGAAATATACCTTTTATTATAGACTACTGGTACCGAAATGCCATATAGCAGACACTTTGAAAGATGTACTTATTTCTTTACAATTAACCAAATGCATTTTTAATTATCTGAAAGGATAATAAAAGTTGTGTTCTTTGCCATACAAGTTCAAGAGCACTGATTAGGAGAAAAAAACACACAACTGAAAACAGAATGATAATGCAACTGCATAACAAAACTACCGGATTCTAATTGTTTTATCAATAAATCTGTAAGTGAATTTGAGAAATATACTGTGATACTTTATTTTTTGGCAAACTTGATTTGCTTCACTTATTCAAACAAAATCCATTAATCTCTGAATGATGTAGCTATTTTTAATTTCATACCTTGCATAAGCTGAAGAGTAGAAACCTCTGGAGACACCTGAACCACCGTACGTTTTACGAATGTCATCATATGTAATCTGCCAGATAGCAAAATGCACAACAATTACAAAAGAGTATAATTAAATTTCCCTTACATTCATTACAACGTAACATCATCCCATTGGTCCAGCTGTAGCATGGCAGTTTGTTCATTTTTCGATGAACATAAAAATTATGTCGTCAGGGAATGTCATATCTGATGACATCATTTTATATGGGCAAGTTGTCTTATTGAGCATTATTGTTTATGGATAAAACATAATTCAAAATAAAGTATGATGTTTTAGTGTTATTATTAGCCTGTATGATTCAAATTTAATTATAAGTATTGTCTGTTATTTCTTTTACGTTCATCTGGGTATGAACAAAAAAAATCATCTGCAAACTTATGTGAGAACGGCTTTGCCGATTCCCAGTTTGCAGATGATTTTTTTGGTTCATACCCCGATGACAATCTTTAAATAAAATGCATTCAAAGGAAGAAAAAAAAAATAGTCTCCACTAAATGGAATACTACTAGAATAAAAAGATTTAAAAAAAAATGCAATTTGTATAAATACTGCATGTTAATTTCCTGCGATCGCGATCTGCATGCGTGCTCACGACCATTGGTACAAAGTTAACAAAGACAAAGAAAATAACCGAAACTGCAGTTAGGTATTCATTGATGCAAACAACTATTGTTTTTCTACAAATTTACATCATGATTTACTTCTGTGTAATTGTATTGTTTAATGTCTGCAATGATGTCTCTTGACACGTGGGTGTCAGCTGACTCTGAACCGTGACATATATTACGCCGAGAGCTGTCCTCAGTTCAGCCAATGAACATTCTTCCTAATGTTCACGAACTATTTGATTGGTGTCCGTCGTGTCCATTTGGTTTAACGTGAAGCTCACAAACCAGTGTAGCGAACGTTTTGTTTTTGCTCGGTCTGGCTGAACTCAGCCCTTGGGATAGCCGACATGTCTTTCGGACCTGAACTGGCATGTGTATTCAAATTGACATGCATTGTCGTTTGTTTTTATTACTTTGGTTGAAAGACTTTACAAAATTAAAATAGCAAGTTACATATCTTCCAGACATTGAATAACCGTCACATTGCTGTCATACATGTCGAATGCATACCATTAAAATTAATAACCCTGATTATTAAAATTAGCAAACATCATAAGGCATACGCTGTCTTCTGGATAACACCGTTTCTCGTTACTGGTCGCGAGATCGCTATTATGCTAATTGAATATTTGGTATTATTATGTTTGAGGTGTCGAATAGATTATGTAACCATTTGTTCACATCAGAAGATAGAAAATTGCTCAGCCAAAATTTTAGCCACTTGCAAATTTTATTAGCCATTTTTTTGTAAAAATAATTTTTAATTAGCCGATGGCTAAATTGGTTACCGACAGCGCGAGCCCTGGATATTTTCAGTATGTGTTTTGGGAAGGGGGTGTTAGGATAGAAATGACTGATTGCCAACATAACTGTACTATTAACAAGTGCTTCTCCTATTGTTTATTGAGTTAAATAGTACAGTTGATTCTGTCAATGGGCATCTTCTTTGATAGGCCTTGAAGCTTGATTGCTCGGCACGGGAATCCCGTTACGTGTAAGCGCCTTCCTGACGGATTAGCGGTCCCAGTAGATGTGGTAAAATTACCAAACACCAATTGTGAGCAGACGACTGGTCCATTATTAAGTAGTTAGGAAGTGTTTTACCTGTCATAGTGATTAGGTGTGCTTGGTATACTGGTACACAAGTTGTTTGCAAGAGGTAGTCGACTGCCATGCTCGTACTTGTGATAATTGTTTTTCTAAAGTACTTCAAATCAAGGTGTAGAGGCAACTGATTTAAGGTGCTTCCACGCCGTCAAAGCGCTTACTTTACGGACCAAGGCGTGAACAGAATGTAGACATTTTATTGGCTGTTGGTTAGCTGAACAATTCATGGATGAATAAATGTGAAAAATAGGGGCAAGTTTTCTATTACCACGAACCATGCACCAAAACAAGTAATTATCATGTTCATGACCTATTTATTCAACATAAATCTTTAAAAACATTTTGTTTAAACTTTTACATTTGGTGAATTAATTTTGGAGACGGTATATAGCTTCATATTTAATTACTATATTATCTATTTTACAAGCTGCTTCTTAAAATGCGAGGTATATGACATTAAGGAAGGAAATGGTTTATTTAATGACACACTCAACACATTTAATTTACGGTTATGTGGCGTCGGACATATGATTAAGGACCACACAGTGAATTATCTGATTATTGCTTTTTTAATGAGCTGTTCATAATTAGAACACTACCAGTATACCTTTGGAGATTGGCCCATAATCTGGATTAATCTTCCAATTTATCAATTGTTTCCAACCATGCACAGAAATGAAAGAAATATTTTATTTAACGATGCACTCAACACATTTTATTTACAGTTATATGGTGTCGGACATATGGTTACGGACCACTGATATTGAGGGAGAAAACCCACTGTCGCCACTTCATGGGTTACTCTTTTCGATTAGCAGCAAGGAATCTTTTATATGCATCATCCCATAGACAGGATAGCATACCACAGCCTTTGATATACCAGTTGTGGTGCACTGGCTGATGCGAGAAATAGCACAATGGGTCTACTGACAGGGATCAATCCCAAACCGACCGTGCATCAAGCGAGCGCTTTACCACTGGGCTACGTCTCGCCCCATTGTATGACAGTAAACCATTGACCTTCATGCAGGTCAACTAAAGATGTAATGAATTCAAATTAACCACAGTAGACTCTTTCTAAACACTAACCTAATGCGACAGATAAAATCTTGTTTAGCCCTTTCATCTGCAGATTTCTTCAGTATACTATTTATTCTACTGTGACCATGGTGTACAAAGTTTTTCAAAGGGGGTGAAGGGTTAGGTAGCCAGATTAGGCAATGTATGGTATCCACTCATTAGTAAATAGAATGTTTTCTGAAGATCAAAAGGATAAATTACCTTTGTGACTTGTTGATCATTGAAACTGTACCATTTTCCATCTTTGAAAGACCTGCAAGTTGAAGAAATGGGGCCATACAAACAGCACATTCCACAGTACCACTGTAACAATACAATAGTCAAATTACTGAGGTCAAAAATACAATAACAAATAGATGCTTTGGGGCCATACAAACACCACTTTTCATCTTACCACTGTGTAACAATACAATAATCAAATTCCTGAGGTCATAACTACAATAAGAAACAAAAGCTTTGGGGCCATACAAACACCACTTTTCATCTTACCACTGTAACAATACAGTAATCAAATTACTGAGGTCATATCTATAATAACAAATATATGCTTTGATGAGGTTACAAATCTTATCTTACGCAAGTTTAATAACTACAATGTGTTGGGCCAATTTTGTTTCCATACAATCAATCCATTTCGACATTTATGCAATCCTACTAATGCTTGGTATGAAATTCACTATGACAGATTATAATTTAATAGTGAACATTTTACCCATCAAGTATTTTATTTCAACTTCTGCCGCATTTTAAAGTTACACTAATGAAATGTCATCTGTACATAGATTAAAACAATTACAGAAGATTTACATATTATTTTATATTTAATTTTGTCTTCAAATATAATCTAGATATATCTTGTACAGTGGAGCAGTGAAAGTATTTACTTGATATAGGCGTAGTAGTGTCCGCCAGCTGCACTACCTGCATGGATCATGATGGAGAACAGTTCGTACACATATGGACCCTGAAACAGAAAACCGTTATTAAAATTACTTACTAATACCAGGCCTGATGCTTATAAAACGTTTATAGTCTCAACTGGAGACTCTAATAGAAAGAAAGAAAGAAATTTGTTATTTAACGACGCACTCAACACATTTTATTTACGGTTATATGGCGTCAGACATATGGTTAAGGACCACACAGATATTGAGAGAGGAAACCTGCTGTCGCCACTTCATGGGCTACTCTTTTCGATTAGCAGCAAGGGATCTTTTATATGCACCATCCCACAGACAGGATAGCACATACCACAGCCTTTGATATAGCAGTCGTGGTGCACTGGCCCCAAAAATAGCCCAATGAACTCACCTGGGGATTGATCCCAGACCGACCGCGCATCAAGCGAACACAGGGCTCACCCTGGATCAAAAATACCTGTAGCCAAAATATTAGCCAAATGGAATTTTTATTAGCTATATTGAAAATGCTTTAGCCAAATTTGTTTTACGCAGTACTGTATAGAGTATTTATATATGAATATCGAAAATGTATCTTTTTCAGCTAATTGTGTACAAACTGGAATAAATAGGAATAACAAAACCTTAATGGGGGTAGGGGCAGTTAATATATTACTTCGAGTTTTTTCAGCAGGGGTGAGGTTGGGATGGGGTTAAGCAATATCTTCAGTCCCCATACACCCACCTCCACTTCTAAGGCCTATGACATTAAATTAACAAACATACAGAAATATGGGGGAGGGTGGATGCTTATGGATGGTGTTTTTTCTTTCTTCCTTTTTTCCCAAATAAAAATTCGAGAGCTTTTTTATATATATAGAACTCATTATTTCTTTAAATAGCAATCTTTATGTTAGTTTGAATAACTTTTTTTTTTATTATTTTTTTTTTTTTAAGTGACCCATCAATTCCCCACCCCAAACGATTTCATAAGTTGTGCCATGTTGTTGCTGTTGATTTCAGTGTCGTGTTAAATGCTTGTTGTGATTTCTGCTTACAAAATACCTCAGCTAAGAATGCAGACTTCACCACAGTATACTCCATTTATTAAAAAAAAACCCAACAACAAATCCTTTAATAAAATTAAAATTTACAGTCTTTTTAAAATCCAGCTAACTTATTAAATGTCACCTCACAGTCTTACAAATTTATATCTAAAATTATCTAGCAAATATGATTACTGTAAACTAATTTTATTCAGTGTACATTTGCAATTTGTATAATTTAAATACTGCATGTTCATTTCCGGCGATCGCGATCTGCATGCGTGCTCTCAACCATGGGTATGAAACTAACAAAAACAAAGGAATAAACAAAAACTGCAGTTAGGTATTCATTGATGCGAATAACTATTGTTTTTCTACAAATTTACATCAAGATTTACTTTTGCGTAATCGTATTGTTTAATGTCCGCAACGATGTCTCTTGACACGCGGTGTCAGCTGACTCTGAAGCGTGAAGTATATTCGCACCGAGAGCTGTCCTCAGTTCAGCCAACGAACGTTTTTCCTAACGTTCGCGAACTATTTGATTGATATTCGTCGTGTCCATTTGGTTTAACGTGAAGCGCACAAACCAGTCTAACGAACGTTTTGTTTTCGCTCGGTCTGGCTGAACTGAGCCCTTGAGATGGCCTACATGTCTTTTGGCCCTGAACTGGCATATGTATTCAAATTGACACGCATTGTCGGTCTGTTTTTATTACTTTGGTTCAAAGATTTTACAAAGTAAAAATAACAAGTTACAGATCTTCCAGACATTGCTGCCATACATGTTGAATGCATGCCGTTAAAATTAATAAGCGTGATTATTAAAATAAGCAAACATTATAAGGCCTACGCTGTATTCTGCATGACACCCGTTTCTCGTTACCGGTTGCGAGATCGCTATTACGCTAATTGAATATTTGGTAGTATTATTATGTTTGAGGTGTCGGATAGATTATGTAACCGTTTGTTCACATCAGAAGACAGAAAATGGCTTAGCCCAAATTTTAGCCACTTGCAAATTTTATTAGCCATTTTTTGTAAAAATTAGCCAATGGCTAATTTGGCTACCGACAGCGCGAGCCCTGGAACACAATCATAACGCACACAAAAATATAGTTACCTGGATTTGTTTTTGTGTAACCCATAAATGGCTTGAACAAAATTTTCAATTCTCAGACACACGATTCCCTGCTTAAGAATGTTTGAACTGAAGACATATTATTACCTGAGTAGCCGATTCTCTGGCATTCTTGTCATTGGTTGCTGCTTCACTACTGAAATTAGACCCCTCACTGCTGGATGATGCAGCTGACAGTCCATTTTCCACTTCAATGCCTTCATCAATACCTACAACAAAAACAGTCTTCATATCTTGAAAGACAATACTTCCATGACACTATAAAATTAAATGCAGTGAATGAAAACAAGCTGACTTGTTGTCAGATATATGTATGCGTGGTTAATTAGCTGTCATTTGAATATATTTCATTATTAATCAGGAAAACAAAAACCACATGCTCTTTGTAGATCTAACACATTTTTGCTGTTTGGCAAATCAATTTGGCTACAAATGTTCTGAACAAATTAGATTAAAAGCTAATATAGGGTGACAGCTTAAACTATGTGCATGTCATTAAATTATACGAACCTTCATCACTATCACAAGGAATAGATGTTGATCTTTTCTCGTCTTCAACAACTGATATGACATCAGTTTCTAGACTTTTTCCATTGACGGAACAAAGACTTGCTTCAGTATCAATAAATGTATTTAAATGTAAAATATCAGGAAACGTCATTCTGAAAGTCAGAAACATATTCTAATCACTTAGCATAAAACAAAAAAACAATGACATTTCTACTAAATGGGAGTATAATTTAATGAATGTTATGAATATGCATTTGATACTTTGTGTATTTTTCCCAATTTCATTATTAGTTATAAAAAAACAAGCATTTTAAAGAGTACTACTAAAGCAATACATGTTCCCTACCAGACCTCAATTTGTTTTCTTATCTCCTAAGTTCAAGGGTTATAACTGTGAAAAATGAGTAAATCCCTATGACAAACTTGATCTGTAGCAGTACATGATATACAAAGTTTCAGCTCAATATCTTAAGGTATTGAGAAATAAAAGTCCAGAAAAACATATGTGAGACAGTTAGACAGATAGACAGAGGTATGGAGATGGAACCCATAATCCCCTCCGATTGGATTGGTAGGAGACCAAAACACACACACACACACACACACACACACAAAACTAAAACAAAAACTATAAATCTGTGTAAAAACTAAGTAAGTACTAACTTGTCATTCAGTTTGATCCTATGCATACTTGTAAAGTCAAAATCAAATCGCTTCATTTGCAATGTTAACAGGTAGGGAAATGTTAAGAATTTCAGTCCCTGCAAAAACAAAAATACAAACATAAAAATTAACTTGGATAACTAAAAATTTGAATTATGGATTGAGTCAGTTTCAAAATCAGTTTAAACAATATTTATCTATATACTACTCAAAAGAATTTAAGGGTCAAAAATTTATAACCAAATAAGTTTCAGAGTGTATTAGATTGATGATGTAAACTACACCAAAAATTTAATTTATTGTTCCATATTTACAAAAACCCACAAATAAACGTCACTGTATACAAGAAAGTCACATGACATGCTGTCAAAGTTGAAGGTTGTCAAACATGGATTTTACACATTAGAACATTCGTTTAATAGTGTGTGAATCCACTCCTGGCGCGAATACACTCGACACATCGTTGCCTCATGCTGTTGATCAGACGTCTGAAGAACTCTTGGGGAATGGCCTGCCACTCCATCATAAGAAGTTGACCCAGATCATGAAGGTTGGCCGGAGGGGCATGGTTATTCCGAACTCTCCTGCCTAATTCGTCCCAGGCGTTCTCTATTGGGGCCAAGTCAGGCGAATATGCTGGCCAATCCATCCTGGCGATACTTTGTTGTCTGAGAAAGTCCGTTACCACCCTGGCGCGGTGGGGTCTGGCATTGTCATCCTGCAGAACTGCCCCGCCGCCAATCTGCTGAAGGCCTGGGAGAACCAACGGCCGGATAATCTCATTCAGATAGCTGATTCCATTCAGATTGCCATCCACCACATAGAAGGGGGTCCTGTGGTGGATAGAGATGCCGCCCCACACCATGACGCTGCCACCACCGAACCGGTGACGTTGTCTAACGTTAACGTCAGCGAAGCGCTCCCCAGGACGTCTGTAGACACAAACCCGACCGCCGTTGAACTGGAGACTAAACCTGGACTCATCAGTGAACATCACTCGACCCCACTGAACACGTTGCCACCGCAGATGAAGTGTGCACCAGTGACGTCTGGCCGTTCTGTGATGTGGTAGGAGTGGTGGTCGAACAGCCTGGCGACGGCAGCGTAGATTATTGGCTCTCAGACGATTGCGTATGGTTTGATCAGACACTCGAGTTCCAGTCGCAGTCCGCAGATTGTCACGTAATCGGCGTGCAGTGGTTGTGCGTTGACGTAGAGCCATATTGGTGATGTAGCGGTCCTCTCTATTTGTAGTGCTTCGGGGTCTTCCCGAACGTGGACGATTTCGAACAGAATTCATTGCTTGGTACCGTTGCCACAGTCGGCCAACGACACTCTGACTGACACCAAGTCTCAGAGCAACATTTCTTTGCGTATTGCCATCCTGAAGCCAAGCAATAGCCCTTCCTCGATCTTCGATAGTCAGTTGACGTCGTACCATTGTCAAATTTGGAGTGTGCACCGTACACGAACGCAAGCTCCAATTATACGGAAATTCAGCATTGGGAACATGGAATACACATGCAAAGCGTGCAAATGAAGCGCTTTGTGAAAAAGCAAGTTATGGGCACTTAGCAGACCTTTCGCTTTCGCCCTAATTTACGTGCAAATGTAAGCATGTTTTCGCCATTAGAACTAGTCGACAGTGTCAATGACAGTGGATTTTAATTCATTTATGGGTTGCTTAGACCCACTTTCGTCAAAATGGAACAATACCATGCGTGACATTATGGTCTAGCTAATATAATTGACATTCAGAAAATAATGTCGAAAATATCGTCTGACCCTTAAATTCTTTTGAGTAGTATATATTAAATGATGACATGGCTTATTTCAAAACTTTACAAACTTCACAAAGACAGTTTGTTTGTTTTATTCAACGACACCACTAGAGCACATTGATTAATTAATCATCGGCTATTGGATGTCAAACATTTGGAAATTCTGACTCGTAGTCATCAGAGGAAACCTGCTACATTTTTCCATTAGCAGAAAGGGATGTTTTATATGCACTTTTCACAGACAGGAAAACACAAAACACGGCCTTTGACCAGTTGTGGTACACTGGTTGGAATGAGAAAAATCCCAATCAGCTGAATGGATCTACCGAGGTGGTTCTATCCTGCAAAGCAAGCACATCAGGCGAGCGGTAAACTGACTTAGATAAATCCCATCCCCTCACAAAGACAGAGACAGAGACACAGATTTTTTTTTTGTTTTTAACTTTTATTTTACCATATTTCAGGTGAAAACTCAACAAAGGGGACTTGAGGCAGTCCCACACCTCGCAAGGACAACTAGTATGCATCATGGAAGTCATTTTAACTTGACAGATGGCCATTTTAGTACAAGTCTTTAGCTGAATCGGTTTTCCTCAACTTTTTTGTTTCAATAAAACACTGACAGTCAAAAGTTAGTAGTCGCGGGGCAGGGCGGGGGGGGGGGGGGGGGGGGGGGGGGGAGGGAGGATTAACAGTAGAGAGAGGATATTCAGAGAAGAAATTGGATCAGCTTTCTCAATTATCTTACATCACAAACAACTATTCACATATATTTTTCTATAAAGCCACCAACCCAAAGTTTTAGTAAGCAAGTCAGAAAGTAGCTCTCCCCCACCCACTTAATTAAAACCGCATGGATAATTCATAAAAGAGTGAATGTAAAAGTGAAGATGAAAATAATACGAGTCTCAGTGGTTTTTATAAATTCAGTTGAATTAAAGTGAAATCGGGTTTTGTAGTTGATCAGAAGCTGATACATTAATTACAAAAGAAACAAGTATATTTATAAGCTTACCTTGTGCGCATTGCATTTCTTCTGACACCTATCACAGTAATACTGATTTGATCCCTCTAGAGTCTCAGGCTGAACAAATGCCCTCATTGCCTCTTCCTGCAAAGACAGAATGATAGAATGACTGGGCATAAAAATCAGCAGATGTTATCATGGGTTACAACAGTATTTTTTTTACTTCACCACTGTATCACTGGAGTATTTTAATACCAAAATCAAGGGCCTTACAGATGCGTTGCAGATTTGTAAGTACTTCTAACTTATTACTGTTACACTAGGATGACCCAAGTGCTACCATAAAAAGAGTGAAGTAAGCTGTACAATTTGTATTAAGATTTAACAATGTCAAAGATTAAGATTTAATAAAGTTAATGAACAGGAAATCAGTAGAGACCTCTTCTTCATCTTGTGACTGGAATCTAAAAATGAGAGAGCTATAATCTTTGCCACCGGCCTCGGTGGTATTGTGGTTAAGCCATCAGACATAAGGCTGGTAAGTACAGGATTTACTGACCGGTACCGGCTCCCACCCAGAGCAAGTTTTAACAACTCAATGGCTAGGTGTAAAACCACTACACCCTCTTCGCTCTCACTAACCACTAACCAACTAACAACTAACCCACTGTCTTGGACAGACAACCCAGATAGCTGAGACGTGTGACCAGGACAGTGTGTTTGAATCTTAATTGGATACAAGCACGAAAATAAGTACATACATATATATATAAAATCTTTGCTCTTACCACACTCCCATATGTCTCGGTTGATCCGAATGGCCGTATCACAAGTGGTATATCGAGAAATGTGTCGGTCCTAGCACTTTCATTTTTGCACTGAAACATCATGAAATAAGGCAAACATAAAACTTGGAGTAAACTTGAGGTGTTTTCTCTTTTAAGAATACTTCAATTGGCCTAAACACAAATGCATATTCCCTTAAGGATAGTAGTCTGGTCCGAACATCCCAACAGCCAATGGGATGGCCTAAAATTCTTCTACAGAGTCCTCCTTCCTGTTGACCAGACTACTATGCTTAAAGGAATATGCATTTGTGTTGAGGCCAGGTGAAGTAGAAAAGAAAATATCTATTATTAAAAGGAATACTTAGCCTGACCTCAAACTATAATGTAGTTTACCCTTGATTTAATGGTAATAAAAATGTTAATAAATAATCAAGTAAACAAGTACCTCCTCCATTCCCTTTCATTGTCAGATTTGGACATGTTTTGGACTGGTTTGGTTATTTTAATTAAGGATTGTCTGTTATTTCTTTTATGTTCATTGGGGCAAGGACCAAAAACATAATCCGAAAACTGTGTGAATTGGCGAAGCCATTCACATATAAGTTTACAGATTTATTTATTTATTCATACCCTAATGAAACAAAAAAAATAACAGACAATCCTTATACTTAAATTTAAAACATACCTACTAATAATAATGCTAGTTCAGATTTTATTTTTAATTTTATTTTAGTCCATAAACAATAATGCTCAACAAGACAAAGTACCAATATAAAATGACGTCATCAGACATCATGTTCCCCTGACGTTAATTTTTATGTTCATCGAGAAATAAACAAACTTGTGTTGCTACAGCTTGACTAATGGAATGATGTTGTAATGAATGCAATGGGAATTTTATTATATGCAATATCAACCTTTTATTAAAGGAACCTGACCTACTGTTTTTATTCAGAATAAATATTAAAAAAGAAAATATGATTTTAAAAAGCATAGGGGCATAATATAATGAAAGGCTTGCTGTAAAATACAGGGCTTGAACTTAATGACTGGACCGATGGCAATTGCCAGTGCCCTCAATAGTTTAAGAAGTAGGAGGCTACAACAGTGATGATAGCAGGGGGCAAAGCTGGGGGTCTGGGGGCCCTCCCCTAGAAACATTTGAAAAATCAAATTTCGATGTGAACTAATCGCGTTTCAAGACAAATAAACAACTATTTTGGCACCTTGTTTGGATCCCTTTTGTAGGAGACTTTATTAAAGAAGAGAAAGCACTTTTTTTTTTACCATCAACGAAAAGTAGGAGGCAGCAAAAGCTGTTTCAGGCGGCGATTTGCCGCCAGAGACCGGGTACTTTTGAGGGCTCTGAATTGCCATTATTGAGATATTAATTGCTGTAGGTCGGGAGCATCATTGACCTTACTTCTGTGCCATTGGTAAAGCTCTTCAATGATGGCAAAATGTTTACACCTGGTATACAGTATCTGCCAGTATACAGCATTAGTACATTTAAAATAGGTCTACATAAAGCAAAATAACCTTTCAGTCTTATTTATTATGTTTTTAATTGCAGTGGGCAGGCTTTAAATTTCTGTCAGTGGACTGTTTCACACTCAGCAATTTTGTTTTTAAATCTTAAATTCAAGCACTGAAATATTTACCATTTTAATACATCCTTATTTATTGGCCAATTAAGTGTATAATATATGGTAAAGGTCTGTCAGACAAGCTGCAAATAAATTTTTACAATTTTTAAAAATGGGAAATTAGTGAATATTATATAAAATGTTAATGCCAAACTATAATTACTTCAAGACATTTGACATAATCTTTCAATTTCCCCTGGTAAAGTTGACTGATAAGATTTTCCTGGTCAGTTCTTTTCCACTTTGTTTCCAGAGCATCAAACATAACTCTGAACAGTTCTTGAACATCATGCTGTTGCCACACTGAAATAACCAACGATACTATAGAGTAAAGCAACAAATTCATTATAAACTAAGTACTCTTTAACAAACACAAACAAAACTGGAAATGTGACATCTTCAATAAAATCATATTTAGTTAAGTATACCAAGTTATAATACATGTCAAGATCATTCTATCTGTAGACAAACAGATGATGATTATCCTATCTAATTCCTCCTGTAGCACTGAGCTAAACTATGTCAAATATCCGGGATGCCACTGATGCTTATAGAAACATCATTTGATGATGCTCTACAAGTTCAATGGGGAAAAGGGCTGAGCTTTTGTCTGTTATGTTATGTTTTGCTTCAGCATGTATTTCTTTAATCTATACTTATTCATGATTCAATACAAATTTCCCCTACTTATTTTTAACAGAATACAGTCAGTCTAACATAATTTCCACCTTTGTCATCACATTACCTTAGTGCAAAAAGGTTGAGAAATGGTCCTATTGCTTAATGTTCCCCAACTATTTTGTTTATTTTGATCCACTGTTATTTCAAGCTGTGAGTTCAATCCCTTCAATAATGAGATAACGACGTTTCAATAATTAAAAAAAAAAAAAATTATAACCTTCACTACTGTCCCATCCAAAACTTTTTGTAAGGTCTGTTGTTTCTGCAGCTTTCTTTTTACTAGTCTGAAAAAAAGACAATGAGAAATAAATTAATCAATGGATATGCAAAACATTCTTTTTGAACCGTACTGTAAAATTATATCTCCTAAATACATTATTAAAATAACTATAAAGTGAGTTTTTAAATAAATAGATCTTTACCATTAAAAAAGGTCTTATGCTTTCCATTACCAAACAAATTAAAGTGCAGATGCTGACAAATGATTTAAATTTTATTTAATGGTAATATTTACCTGAAGTTGCAGAAACAGTTTTTGAAGCTGACAAGGGATACTTTTCTTCATTTCCTCTTGATTGCCTGCAAAGTCAAATCTGGAAACAAATGTGTAGCACAGTTACAAAGTGATTTGTCTATTTTATATGAAACAAGAGAATTAAAAGTACTTTTAAAAACAATTCAAAGTAATGAAATCCAATACCTGTCAAACATTTCAGGACAGTCCTTTTAATTTTTTCAAATTTTAACACAGATGAGCACAG
Source organism: Gigantopelta aegis (assembly GCF_016097555.1). Lineage (NCBI taxonomy): Eukaryota > Metazoa > Mollusca > Gastropoda > Neomphalida > Peltospiridae > Gigantopelta > Gigantopelta aegis. The sequence continues at coordinate 35,289,155 of NC_054702.1, forward strand.
ATTGGATACCTTCATAATCAAATGTTCTAATATGAAACTGTTAAAATAGCTTTGCATATTATATATTATGGATAAAGTTCTAGAACATGATGTGTATTTTCATAGCATTAAAATAAATTGTATATTCTTATAAAAATGCCCAAAAATAATTATGAAATGGGTACAGACAAGCAAACGTTGCTGACAATAAAGAAAACAAAACACCCATAAGAACCAAATCTTTGTTACCCGTAAATTGCATTCCGAAACTCTGGCGTCATAAAGAGAGTTTGAATTAAACTATTGAGGTAACATGTCATGGCTTGGTTGACAAGTCCAACATAACCTATAAAATAAATAAAATAATTCTCACATACCAGCATGTAAATAAAACATTTATACATGTATAATTTGATTACTGGGGAAATATTAAAAATCATAATATAACTTGAAGCACAAATTGATTGAAAATGGTTGTTATGCATACTATGATTTGGTATTATGTTACGGTCTAGAAAAAAAAAGTATCTGCATTAAACAAGCATCTCCTTTTCAAATGTGTGCTTCTGTGGATATGTGATTGATAGTTTCTACTCAAAATTATACGAAGTACACGATGTACATGATGTACAGTGATTCATGGGAGCTGTAACAACTTTGTCAAATATCCCTTGGACTCTTGCTTTGTGCAGATACAATTTTGAACATAACATTTTTGTTTTTCAGATTAATCAAAAGTGTGTACACATTTCTCAGCCAAATTTGAGTGAAACTCTTGATGGATGAGTTTAAAAATATAATCACCAGGCTGTCATTTCTTCTAGGCAAATATAGCAAATATTTTTAGTTTGGTTATTTTTCTTTATACTTTATTACTCGTTTCATCATTTTTGATTTGGTATCAACATTAAGGGAACAAAATCTGCAATAAAAATTAGATTTTAACATGTTTAGTTGCAATGAATGATCATTTGAAGTTTGTATTATAGCAATATTATATTGTCCAGTAGTCTGATGGACTTGTAAATGTTTTGGTGAATAGTTTTTCACTGATACTGATCTGGCGAACTAGTGAGATATTTTTCATTTTCTATTTATCGCTCATTAAGATACATTTTGAAACAACTCGTTTTAAGATAAATGGTATATACCGGCCACTCATGTATTATTCCCGACCTTGCTTTTTAAGGTGCGCGTAATTTCAATCTGACGAGTGTGAAAAACACACGGCACACATAAAATAGATGGGTATATTTATTCCCACTGTTTACAAAAATCAACAGTTTTTATAGCTCATTTAGCTGATAGGAAGGTTCTTTTATTAAAACAATAAAAATTAAAAACATAGCAGTGGCTTCCATGCAGTCGTTAAACTGGTATTTCTCTTTGTTCAACAAATTGGGAAATACTGGTTTAATAGACAATTTTGTAAACATACCAGTCAAACTCCAATCGTAATTACACTGCCTATTTTATTTATTTTGGAGAGTGATTTTTCACTCGCTTTAGCATTTTCATTCGCCTATAATTTTCAAAAACTAAGGACCGCTATTCTTTATGTAAATGCTGATAAAACTGACCTGTCTCAGACTTAATCAGACCGGTATAGTCGGAGGTGGTGTAGGAAAACGTCTCCCCAGCAGTCGTACTTGTATGGGATGTGCTGCTTGAAGCTCGACTTTCATAACCTGATGTTGTCGATTCCTCACTCTAAACACAAACAAGGAAAAATAAAAGTTTTAACACTAAACAGGGAAAGAAAGAAAGAAAGAAATGTTTTATTTAACGATGCACTCAACACATTTTATTTACGGTTATATGGTATCAAACAAATGGCTATAAACCACACAGATAATGAGAAAGGAAACCCGTTGTCGCCACTTCATGGGCTACTCTTTTCAATTAGCAGCAAGGAATCTTTTATATGCACTATCCCACAGACAGGGTAGTACATACCACGACCTTTGATACACCAGTCATGGTGCACTGGCTGGAATGAGAAATAGCCCAATGGGCCCACTGACGGAAACTAATGAATGAATACATCAGTTGCAGTTTCCACTAAACACTTATGTACCTTGTACTTCCACTATATAATGCAAAATCCATGTCAATGTGTATATATTAATTAAAAAACCCACTGGAACTGATTTTTTTTTTTTTACATCACCAGCAAATGCTGGAACATGATGTAATTTTTTTCAAACCACCCCAAACCACTCATCACTCCTCCCATACTCATCCACCTTGCTGTCATATTTCCAGCAGGCTGTATTTTTTTCTGAGAAAGACATTTCTTTTGGCCTGTCAATTTTACTTCCTATTTCGAGTCCTGAAATGTTTAATCATTTCACTTTGAAATTTACAAAACAAAATTTAGAAACTGTTTCTGCTGTTACTATCTTACGGTAAATTTGAATTTTAGACTCACGAACCTCAACTTTCTGTGGTGCTCTACCATCTTTCTCACGGATGGTAAAACTATGACGCTTAACCCCTTCAGCAACCAGTTCAGACAATGGACAATCTTTCATGTTATTAAGCTCAACCTGAAAAATGGAATGATTTTTTTTTTTAAATACATGATTTTTTTTTTTTAAATACACATCTTTTTTTCTTTTCAGAAATGTGGTACTGTAAATGTACATTGAGAATTACCTCACATTAGAAAAAAAATAGCACGTCGCCAACCACCCCCCCCCCCCCACCAATACGATGAAGTAATTGAGTAGTACTTGAATTAAAATAATCAGTTACATAAATGTACCTCCATAAAAACAAATAATACATTTCTAATGTTATTCATCTATATATGTGCAGTTGTTCAAATACACATGATGAACATACCCATCTACTTTGAGAAAACACCATTACATACATGTAATAATTAATATAAAGTATATTTGCAGTATTCGGTCCTTTTAAAACATTGAATATTTTTGTCTAATACTTAGATATATGTACTTAGTTTTTTGCTTGAAACGGGTATCCTAATCACATATTCCGATCATTCAGTAGCCTGCATTTCTAAAAAATTTCCAATAACTCAGTATCATTAAAATTCTCGTGTGTTCCAAACAGGAACATCAAGATGCTTTTCATTTCAACTTATTTTCGTGCTTATATCCAATTAAGGTTCAAGCATGCTGTCCCGGGCACAAACCTCAGCTATTTGGGCTGTCTGTTAGTGGTTAGTGAGAGAGAAGAACATGTAGTGGTCTTACACCGACCCATTGAGTTGTTAAAATCGCTCTAGGTAGGAGCCGGTATCGGGTTGCAAAACTAGTACCTACCAGCCGTATGTCCGATGGCTTAACCACGACACCACTGAGGCTGCTATACGGTCTTCTACAGACCAGGACCCGTGCTTATAAAAATCAGACTCAATCTCTAATGACATCACACACATGCAATCTGTATGGCGTCGTCATGACGTTAGTGTCTCAGACTCTATTAGTCTCGAGTCTAGACTCTAAAACATTTTATAAGCACCAGGCCATGGCCCCATTTTGCGAAGAGATCAGATCATCTTAGCACTAAAATCACCTTAAGGGCATAGCTACCATATGTACTTACTGTGATCTTAGTGCTCAAATGGGGTCCAGGACAACCAAGATTACATCTGGCTTATAAAACATTTTAGTCTGGACTCAAAACCAACAGAGTCTGAGACTTTTAATGCTATGGCAACAACTTACAAATTGTATGTGTTTGATATCATTAGAGATATGAGTCTATAGTCCATCCCATTCTCCTACAAAAATGTTTTTTGGAAATAATTTTAGTTTGGTTTGAAGAAGAAATGTAAAAGTGTTTTGAAAATAACAAAACAAAACCCAGACTAGTTTTGTGTGCAATTTAGAAAACAATCAGTTCAAAAATAAATAATCTGTAAGTATAAAAAAAGGCATTCCCTGTGGAAAAAGACTACAGACTCCAAAGTTTTTATAGGCAATGGCCCAGATTTATTTATATGAATATTCCAAGCAAGAAATTACGTTTCAATCAGAGGTGCTGTACACCGTTTTAAGAGATCGATGTACCTTTACAAACATACACATGAAAAGCTATCTATAAACAGAACATACATCTGTTAACTGTTTGTCTTTGTTGAGTTCGTAAATGACAGAAATGGAATCATCCACATAACCACAGGTCTTGGCAATCTCCTTGAACACCTGACTGACTCGCATTGAGCCTGGTAGGTTCAGAGTGTACTTGCATCCTGGATTCGCGGTGTTCACAAGGTCTCGAATAATACACAAAATTTTGATCTCATCCGCAACACAAACACCCTATAAAACAAAAGAAAAAGAAAGGAGGAAATAAAGGTTTAATATATTTCAGCTCTACAATTCGCACCAGTATTCAAAGTCAATGTAAAAGCTGAAGTTAAACCGATTAATCAGGAAACATTTTGTTTTCAAAATCTTCATTAACGATATATCTAGTTAATTAAAAATTTATTAGCAATTACTGTTTAATGTTTTAAAGATGTGTAGTGATCTCTGAAACTTGCATAGAGAATCACAATGCAATACTGAACCCATACTATGCAGATAATGAAGTGAATCACGTTACTCTTAACTAAATCAATCAGCTCAGTCTATTAGTAGACATGACTGACATACTGTTTATGGTTTAGAAGCCTTGTTTTTTTGTTTTTTGTTTTTTATATTTTTTTTAAATTTTTGGTCACATTTTCACACAGTATATATATTTTTTTATAAATACATACACAGATCAAAATTAATATACTATGAAATAAAACAACAAACCTCTTGCCAACACGTCATTGAACCTCACTCAGTACTAAACACTCAATTTTTTTTTTATACATGTATATATGGTAATAAATGCTTAAGATACTGTCAGTGGTGGATGACTTAGAGATATTTATTCAAACAACTTATGGTATACACTCCATTTTTTTAATAAATTCATTATATTTGATTTTATTGGAATACATTTTTTTTTCTAATATATATAATAAGAATGTATATGAATTTTTAATATTTTAATATCTAGTGATTTTTTCTGAAATTTTGAACTATATATAAATTGCTTTGTCAAAAGAGCAATAATGTCAATTATCATATTGTTCTTTGAGTGGCCAAGAAGAAAACTGGTATGAGTCATTGAGTCGTAGTATGAGAGAAGCTAACTACAATGTCTGTCGATTCTTTTATCCATTGCTCGACTTGTTTAATTAAATTTTGGACGTGTACACAATCAAAAAATAAATGCGTATACGTTTCAATAGATGCATTACAGAAGCTACAATTTGGGCTGCTTATCACTTTAATATTGTAGAGAAACTTGTTTGTAAGGAGAATTCTTTGGATTATTCTATATTGGAACCATCTTAATTTGGTATCCTTAGATATACTGAACACATTGCTGTTGATACTTTTCCACCAATTGTATTCTTGTTCAAAATTTTATTCTCTTTCCCATTTAGATATATTTTTTGGTGGAGAAAAAGACGACTTTATATAGGTGTTATATATATGTTTTGAACCCTGTTTGTTTTGTATTATGGTATTTATATACTTTGGCCAAAATAGAAAGTCAGCTGAAAGTGGTTTGGTGGATAAAAATGGCCATGTATGTAATATTGCAGCCTTTAGCCCTTCAAATGTAGTAAATGGTGGATGAAAGCCAAAAATTCACAAAATCCATCATATTGCCATCTGGGTCATACATATCATGTACGTTTGTTATACCCATTATATTCCAATTCTGGTAATAAACAGTTTTGTTACCAATTTTAATTAGGGAGTTGAACCACAGTGGTTCAGAACTTACATCATTTTCATTAAGTTCCACTTTTTTTTTAATAATGGTAGTATATTGAATACCTGTTTCCAGAACATATTTGTAAATTTTTTCCCACACAGTTTATGATAATCATCTCCTATATTAGTAAATAAAATATTTTTGTTTGGGAGGTGACATCTAAGGATATGATACCATAATGAATCATGTCCATTTATTGCTCTTCTAATCCATGTTAATTTTAAGGAATTCATAAAATATTCTAAGTTTACCATTTTTAAACCACCATTTTCTATATCCTGCATTAGCGAATTCCGAGAAATTCTATCTATGGAACTCTTCCAAATATAAGCCTTGTTTATCAATTACAAGTTTCATTTTACATACATGTATATTCGGCATGCTTGAAGTGGTATTCAATATCAATAGAATAGAACAGAACATCAGCTACTGGGTTTCAGTATGATTGTTGTGGTATTAAAAGAAAGAAATGTTTTATTTAACGACGCACTCAACACATTTTATTTACGGTTATATGGCGTCAGACATATGGTTAAGGACCACACAGATTCTAAGAGGAAACCCGCTGTCGCCACTACATGGGCTACTCTTCCGATTAGCAGCAAGGGATCTTTTATTTGCGCTTCCCACAGGCAGGATAGCACAAACCATGGCATTTGTTGAACCAGTTATGGATCACTGGTCGGTGCAAGTGGTTTACACCTACCCACTGAGCCTTGTGGAGCACTCACTCAGGGTTTGGAGTCGGTATCTGGATTAAAAATCCCATGCCTCGACTGGGATCCGAACCCAGTACCTACCAGCCTGTAGACCGATGGCCTGCCACGACGCCACCGAGGCCGGTGTTGTTGTGGTATTAGAACAGAACATCAGCTATTGGGTTTCAGTATGATTGTTGTGGTATTAGAGCAGAAATCTTTGACTACTCTTTGGTGGGAAGTGATTGCAAAAAAAACGACATAGCTTGGTTTTTGACTAATGACAAATGACAAACTCGTGAGAGAATGAATTCCAAATGATTAAATTAGTGAGAACTTTTGAGTTACATTTCATTATGTCTGAAGAAGGCAACATGCGGAAAGAATTTTTTTTATAAATCTTTAAAGCACACATCCATCAATTAGTAGTGCAGACGGTAAAAAAGAAACGAAAAAAAGAAAAACAATTGTAAAAGTTGCAACTGTATTTAGTGGCCAATTGTCATAAGCGGTCGCTCTTGACTACCACTTTGCGTGGCAGGTTTGACTGTACTGGGTTAATATAACTTCTTTTTGCGTATTTTATTTTTTTGGATTAAAAATTCAAGTCTAACTCATTAAAAACTTCGCCCTCTCAAGTTTCAGAAGTGACTTCGCTCTATGGCTTTGACCTCACATGAGGTCTGATTTTTAACCGTCTGTCATTTACTGATTTAGATTTTTGGTAGAATACTCTTCAAGAGGAATGGTAATTAATCTAATGTCATGATGAGTGTGTTATACCTTTGTGTATGTCTTGACGTTGTTAGATTATGTCATATCGACCCATTCCTCTTGAAGAGTATTCCATAAACAAGCAAAATGGCAGACGGCAGAAAACTGCATGTATTTTGCCCTATGTAATCAGTGGCATTGTTACAGTCTCATATGTGGAACTTGTGTCACTGTAATGTTTTTTTCATGATTTGTCTGGACAAAATTTTGTGGAAATCTAAAGTATCGTCTGTGACCCTGTTTCGGTGAGGGCCCTGTTTCAGTGATTTCGTCGTTTATGCTCAACAGTACGTACATTTGAAGATTTTTAACGTCGTTGACTTTTGCATGGGGAAGTAAACAAATGTCTGTTACATTCACAGAAATGTTCGTAAAAATAAGGTTAAAACGAGCAAAGAAAGCAAGATCAAACTTTACACGGTCATAAACACGCCACATTTCTTAATACCTTTTTTTCTATGATTTTCGAAGACTGTTATTTGAAAGAAATCTTATTTTTAAAAACTATTTTTGTCTGTTCTCAGCTGTACTGCTATTTTGTTATTGAAGTCACATGATTGTCACGGCATCTGCTGGCAAAACTCTCTTTATGGATACTTGCCAAAAATATATGGTCCTTATATGTTTTAACATAAATATATTTCTGGATATCTGTTTGTATATTTATTAAAACTCAGAATGCAGATTATATTTTTAACCAAACAATTTTACCATTATAACTTTTCATTTGTGCAACTTTTAACACAATTACTCAAGTAATGAGCACATTTTTAGTGGGACCCCTCTGCATTTACTGGCCTGCATGGCGGCACATAAGTCTGCGCAGCAAACATTAAAACAACCACTTCTGTCGCTAATGTTTACATAAAACAGCAACAAACAATGGATCCGACTTTTATAAGTTCTAATTTAACAAACACTTCCTGTTATACTTATAGTCTGTTTCAGAAACATTTAGATTGTGCAAATGAGATAAATATAAATGGTGTTCCATGCTCCTTAGTCTGGACAACACAAAATGACAATATAAAAAAAAAGCCACGGTAAAAATATTTGATCATTATTCAACAAAAAATGTCTGTTATTAACTGTGTAAATGAGCACAAATAGTGTTCGTTAGACATATAGGACAATCAATGATAATTTTGAAACAGACTATAGCTAAAATAGGCCATGCTCTAAGTGCAATCTTCAAAGTCTGTGTGCAGCCATTTTGCATTGTGTCACTCGGAGGGAAATTTAAAGTATGCTTGGATGTTTACGTCAACAGATAAAATAAGACATTCATTTCATTTATGGATTCATAAATTACAATAAGGTATGTATTGAAGCTTCTATGTAAATTTATGTAAATTGATATGCAAGGTTGATCATTACAACGTTGATAGACACGTGTTGACAAGGGATAGAAAAACATGTTGATCAAGGCTGGCAAAAGTATACTTTTAGTGCATTAATTCAGAGTTTTTTTCAATAAAAGTGTTATCAACCAGTTTTATACATATATTCACAATCAAGATGTGTTGTTTTAACAAAAGTTTTGTGAATTAAATTAACATTGTTTGTTTGTTTGTTTCAAGACGTAATGTAACGTCATTAACGTGCGCAGACTTTTGTGCCGCGCAGACTAAGGTGACATGAGTGTAGTTAACAATATTTACTGCTGATGCATACTACAATTTTTGACGCACGTGCAGTGATCTTTGCTACATAGCAGCCAGTTTAGTGCTCATTTGATGTGTAGAAATACTAACAAAAAGGTAGCTATTTGAATAACAACTGTCTGTGTATAAATATTGATATGATTTAGAATCGAATGCTTATGCTCACTGAAACTGATCCACCATCCACCCATGATAATTAAAAGCAGTAGAGCAATTTATGGTAGTTGTACAGGTGATGCGCCAGTTCCGGATCACTTCCGGATCACCTGTAGTTACCGATCAGTCTGTCGGTATATTCAATATTTAGTCATTTCTGTGTAAATTTTATTAAACAAATATTCTAACAAACAAATAATACATGTTTATTGAAATTGTACGTAAAATAACTGTAACAGTATATAGTCTTGGTTTTATTTTGGACGGCGATACATAACCACTACTAAAACTTTACACGAGCAGACGACATGAAAAAAAAGACGTTTAAAAAGAGAGATGAAGTTTTTGATGTTTTTCGTTTTATATCCTTTGAAATTTTATAGTACGAGTAGGGGAAACATATATAGATTGTGCATGACTAGTTTTATGAAAAGTGATGCTGCAAACGACTTACTGTAACTCCTCAAAGGGGACACACTTGATACGCCAGTTGCGGATCACTCACAAAACGGAAGTATTTACGTTGTAACTTCCGCTAGATGGGGCAATGAACGCAGGGTTTATCTCAAGACTCAAAAACGTTGAACACGGTGGAATTTTTGTCTCCCACTTTTCCCCCTTTCTTTATAACAATAATGATGATGATAATAATAATAATAATAATTATTATTATTATTATTATTATTTTCTTCTTAAACCTCTCTTGATTCGTCATTTTAACCACTAGTTCATAATAATTCGACTCTGTATGTGTCGGGGCCCATGTCATAGTAGCCCTAGACTGTTCGTCCCATGGCCAGTCATCCTCTACAAAATATTATATTAATCGTTGTAGTTCCACCTATTTTTATTTTTTATTTTTTTTTGTTTTCTACAGGTAATGACAATATGTATATAATGTAAAGACACATATTTTATAAACTGAAACTACAATTTTAGGTGTTCGTCCACTTGTCTCACGTTATATTTGTAGGCCTACATGTAATTAGCCATTCGTACAAATACCAGCCGCAGTCATTCACAAATATGGCTAATATAAATCAAATGTAGTTTTAAAAAATTCCATTTTCGTTTAATTCGGGCAAAAATCAGTCTGCCCTGCCCCCTACAAAAATAGGAGCCCGTATGACCTGTTAGATCGCCAGTCTAGAATCGCTAAAATCGCTGCACACGTGTCTTGTATTTGCTCCATAAGAGTATTCAGTAATGTTGCCCACCCCCCTCAGTGTTTGCTTGCTTGATTGATTGATTGAAAAAACCCACAAAAAAAACAATTTTTTTACTGTACAAAGAAAAGAATCGGCACAAGGTTTGACATGAGGACCTTTATAAAACCATGCCACCGCCAGTGGTCTGTTTCGCATGTGCCATTGCACATGCTTTTCGCATACTCGACTACTCGACTGCTCGACTTTGGGAAAGAGGGGGAAGGGGTCCTCTATTTGGTTTTGTCAACGAAGTGAAAATATCTTATTCGGCTTAATTATAATTCGCATTTAAACAGTCTGTACCACTTTAAAGGGTGGATTATTTTTTTCAGTGGAATTTTTGTTTTACACAATCGCATTCTGATGCAGGAGAGTCAGTTGGCCACTGATCTGTGTATTCACACGGTCAATCTGAGTTTGCCCTAGCCTTTAGACCGTTGTAGAAAATAATTCTGTATTCAGGAGTAGATCCAGGAATTATTTTGCGGGGGGTAGGAGACTAACCAGAAAAGGGCAAATGGAACAACACGTCAAAAATAATTATTAATAATCCACTTTTGTGACTGTTTAGTGTGTGTCACTATATTAATATTTATCATTATTAACTAGGGGTCTAACCGTCCTGCTTCAAAATTATTTGCTTAATTTTAATATTTAAACAGGGGCGGATTATATCCGGCTAAAAAAAAAACCCACCCCCACAACGAAGATAACCTGTATAATTTATAATTTCAAATTATAAACATTTACATATCATTTCGGACACCCCCCCCCCCCCCCCCCACCTAAAGCATAATCCGCCCCTGTATTATGATAAATACTAAACAGTCCCAAAGTTGATATTTTACTGATATGTCATTTCTTTCTATTTTCAAGCCTTTGTTCCTTTCACAAAGAAAATGTGACTTTTAAAAGTCATCTATATAATAATATTATTATTATTATTATTATTATTATTGATATATACGATAATAAATGAAAACAATTATTTATTATTAGTAATAATAATATTAATTATTATTATTATATACTAGAATGCCAGAAATCAAATATAATTCAACTTGTTGAAAGTACACAACGAAAATAATAAGGATCGCGCACCTTTACTTTTGACACACGCCCCGTATATCTGACGTCATGGGACGCCATCGTTGATTTTCAATCGATTTTAGAAATTGCTAATTAGGGGCGTAATCAGGGGGGTGGGAACCCTATGGAGTTGCAAATGATCATAAAATATGTCCGGCAGGATCCACGAACATGCTGAAAGTGCTAACATGTTGGAAATAGTTTTCTTGAAGGCGTAACCCTCAATTTTTTGAAAGTGATCCGGAACTGGACAAAGTGATCCGCAACTGGCGTAAGTACGCCAGCTCGAACAACACTGCTTTTGGTGCCAAATGTTTACCTAAATTTACATTTTATATCACTGTTTATTTATATGGTTGATTATCTTTATTACCAAGAATTTCTTTTAAAGTCATACGCGCGCATATTGACAGAATTCACAATTTTGTTTGAAGTGATTCGGAACTGGCGCATCACCTGTAATAGTAATACCAATTTGGTTTAGACTTTAGTTATTAAATTACTACAATATGACGATTTTACACGTCACCCATTGGTATAACCTTACCAAAAGGTCATGCTTTACGCAATTGATTTTAAAAAAACCCAAAAAAACCCGTATTATAAATTTGGGACTTCAAATAAACCAGTCAAAACCGGAAGTAAGAGACCATATTTACAACGCACAAGCAAGTCGTTAACTTGTTCTTACCTCCGTGGGTACTATCTGCGAATTTTCACCAATTACCATGTTATGTATGTCTGAAGACATTTACTAATTAAGTTGGAAACGTTTATATAGAACCAATATTTCTATGATGTATCATTTTAAAATGAAACTTGTAACAACGTTCTAAATTTTCAGTTTACGCCATTATAAACTAAAAATATGGCTGATCCAAAGTCTCGCGACGAATACAGTCAAAATGTACCCAAACAAAAACGTACACAACCAAAACGTACCCATTGTATGACCAAAATGAGTGGTTGAACCTGCTATTTAATGGTCACGTACAAGATACATTGACTATAGACTCCCTTTGACTAAAAAGTAAAAAAATTATATTGTGTTTTGCATACTTTCTTGTCTGTGCACAACTTACATTTTTATTAAATTAATTCTATAACTATCCATACTGTTGTTTGATCTCTCGGTTCTGTGAGGATCTACCTGTTTTTGTTTCTGATTAATTACTGCTTGTAAAATCAGGCAGCATACACGTTTGACAATCACTATAATGATGTTTGGTCTACAGGGGTGTAGCCAGAAAAAAAATAGCTTTACGCACACCGCTTTATTTGGGAAACTCAATTACTGAAAAAGGGAAGAGGATATTTTATAGAATAATTACAGACAGCCTCGACTTATTCCCGTATTATTATTATTTATTATTATTATTATTATTATTTGCATTACGCACGTGCATACTGTGTACTGCGCGCTACGCCTTTGCTCTACCATTACACATCCACGAACTCCTCACGGTTGAATAGCTAGTAACTTGAATTAGCAGTAACATAATATTAAAATGAGTTTACTATTCCCATTGGGTAATAAGTGATTTTGTTCCACTTCTAGTTTCATACATTTAGATACACAGATCATGCTGTACCCCTTCAGGGTGTTCAGGATTAATTTATGGATAACTTTAATTACATAACCATGAACTCAAATTACGTTTATTAAATATATATAAATTACACATACACACACATATGCACGTACGCACACACACGCGCACACACACACAAAACAGAAACAAATTACCTTTCAAAATGTGGGTTAGCTTTTATTAGGCACGTTTTTGTTTGGGTACATTTTTGACCAGCTCCCCTCGCGATTTCCCAACAGGATGTTATTTGTGCGTGATCGTCCTTGCCCTTTCCTTTTCACGATTTCCCCGAATTGACACGATGAGGTGTGTTTTTGTGCTGCAATAAAATCCATACAATCTATGGCTTTAAGACTATATTTTAATGATATTAGATTTAATTTGATTAACGAACACCATACAAGGGATGTATATATTTTATTTAATGTATATTCGATGGATAAATAACATTAATCCTCTTAAGAAAGGGATGGCAAATTTTCCTTAATTTTTGACATGCTTTTTTCTTTTTGAAATATTTTTTTGAAATATTTGGTAGGGTTAAATATAATATAGTTATAAATTATACAGCATATTGCATTAGAGATGTGAAGAATGTATTGGGATTAATAAATATTTGGGTTGGCGTGTAACTAGCATTGCCTTGTGAAGTTACCTGTGAGAACAGTCCACCCCACCCATACAGCCGTGCCCACGAAACATCTGCTGTCAACAGTTTAACCTCATCTATGTTTATAACTGGAAAATATTGTGACCAAGTTGCCCTTCAACATTTGTGCGATATTTAAATTGAAAATTAATGGAAATTCAACACTTGTAGGTATGTGAGAATCGGCCCCAGGCATCGCATATGCTTAGGTCAAATACCTGGTTTCTGGGTTGATCGCAGTACAGCGTGCAGTGGAAATGCTGTACTTTCAAGTGCATTTTCTGGGTCGTGGGCGCAAGGTTGAAAATCTACACTTCTACACTTATACTGATGACGTAGTTTACATTTTCAGCAGTTGCCTCGTCTTCGATTTATTTCCATAAGATTCCTAGAAGTTTCACAAATCGTCTGTTAAAAGTTCGGTATACATAACCAATAAAAAATGCCTCCGATTTACCGAAAAGCGAGTAAAGACACTTGCCCCAGGCATCGCATATGCTTAGGTCAAATACCTGGTTTCTGGGTTGATCGCAGTGCAGCGGGTAATGGAAATGCTGTACTTTCAAGTGCATTTTCTGGGTCGTGGGCGCAAGGTTGAAAATCTACACTTATACTGATGATGTAGTTTACATTTTTAGCAGCTGCCTCGTCTTCGATTTATTTCCGTAAGATTCCTAGAAGTTTCACAAATCGTCTTGTTAAAAGTTCGGTATACATAACCAATAAAAAATGCCTCCGATTTACCGAAAAGCGAGTAAAGACTCTTTTCAAACTTATATAGACCTGTAGTATGTGTTCTTTTCTACCTTTATGTGGATTTTCAAGACAATCCTACATACAGCCACTGATTTATACCAGCAGCAGGATCGGGTGTCCAAGCCGTTGATGGGCAGTTTTGTCAACAAACCTTCGATAATCAACCTCAAAATAATGGTGGTTAATCTCATTGGAATTCTTCAAATTGTAATCAGAATAGTTTATTAACAAGCAACGATGACTTTGATATGCATTTCATTGAAATTTGGGATTTAATAATGCCGATGGTTAATGATTTTGTGTGGCATGTTTTGTTCTAAAAGAGTGCATGCGACCTGAAATTAGGTCACTGACCCAAATGCTGCCACCTGATTGGTCCAGACTACTGTTTACATTGAAATTAGCCATGTGCTCAGTGTTTATTTTCTACATGAGGTTTATTTTCATCAGTTTTGATGTTCGTTTTAATATTTTTGTGGTAAGTCTCTAAAGTTTCGCCATTATTTCAATTTGGGAAAGATTGCTGGATCCTGTACTCACTTGATGCACATTTTATTGGAATTATTTCCTAAATGTTTTTTTTTGCATGCATTGCTATGCTCAGTAATTCAGTAATGTTATTGTTCAAGTGAGAATAGACCCATCTGATAGAACTTTTTGATAGCTGTCTGCTGGTGCAGGTTTTGTTGAAATATTCCAAATATTAACCTTCTGACTACTGCAGGCGAGATATCTCGCCCGACGTCGCGTCAGTCGATATACTGTACACTGTATACAGTGCATTCCCCAATTCATATTTCCCGCCGTTTTGCACATGACACTCGCCGGAAACGAAAATATAATTAAAGAAAAAAGATTTTTTTTCAAAATGGTGGCTTTTGTTTTGATTTTTTCAATTGAAAATACCTTGAAATTTTGAGTTCAAAAAGTGGTTTTCGGCAAGTATTTTCGCTTGACAACAATGGCGGCATGTCGCAGTAATTTTCAGGGATCGATAGCTGATTGTAACAGCTAATTTGATAATAAATTTGATCGTTTTACCAACAACGAAAATTACCAAATATTGCAATATGAATCGTAGTTCGGGTTTTAAAAAAAGTATTTTCGCTTGACAACAATGGCGGCATGTCGCGGTAATTTTCAGGGATCGATAGCTGATTGATCGTTTTACCAACAACGAAAATTACCAAATATTGCAATATGAATCGTAGTTCGGGTTTTAAAAAAAATTCTGGTCAGAAAACCACTGTTATTGGGAATAATGGACATAAATACTAGACAGCTGGCCACAAATGCCCGTAAGTAAACGCAACTTTTTCGATTTTTTGCCTAATTTTAATCACCATTAGCCGATCTAAAATAATAAAAATGACAAAAAAAGACACGAAAATAATACTTACCGATTCATATATGAACTTTATTTCATGTATTTATGAAACATTTAAGTGAATATATGTGAGTAAAAATTATAAACTTGTACCCACTCAACGTGGTTTTTGTTAAAAATTAATCCAGTCTAAAGGTTAAGGAATTTATGGGCATTTTTCAGAATGGGACTACCTCTATTTACCGGGTAATTAGGTAGGTAATTAATTAATTATTAGTGAATTAAAATGACTGATATTGTGATAAGATGATTTTAAGAGGCAATAACCCATCTCTTAGTGGTGGGAGTCTTTCTTACCAATCATACAGATGAAGGGTTGTATGGCATTTTGAAGCACATTTTTAAAGAAAATGGTCCGTGTTTCTTTGTTTTACATGTAAATCCATTGACGAAAACCACCCTAAATTAGGCGACTTCAAAATACCATAGCACCCTCAATATTTATCCTATCATAACAATTCAAAGACCATTTTAAGTGTCTTTTTCTAGCTCTTTCCAATGATACCAATTGCACTGCAATCAATTGAATACGATTTTTTTTCTCACATACCTAACACTTGTCTAGCCACCGATAACAATAATTTTTGACAAGTTATAAATCTCTAGTAATTCCACTAATCAGTCTGAAATAGGCTAACCGTTTGGTGTTTCCTCTTGTGGTAATTGCCCATATGTTTCACGCAATATAACCATAATTCAAATGTGTTGAATATCTCAAATAAAACATTTCTTGCGTAATAGTGGGGTGGTCTCTTCAGGTTTGCTTATTTTTGCTGTAAAATTAGTTTAAACTGGTGTTTATTATAATATTTTAATATTAAATGGAGTTTCAATGTAGTTTTTAATCAAGTTATTAGTCTGTTAACAGTGGTAGCCTGTTTCAACATGCTAATGGAAATGTTTTTCTATTTTCAGCAAGATTAATCGAGATAATTTGAGGGAGTCCATTGCTACTCTTCTCCAAAAGACCCAGGATAAAAAACGTAAATTTGTGGAGAGTGTTGAACTACAAGTGGCACTGAAGAATTATGATCCACAAAAGGATAAACGTTTTGCTGGCACCATCAAGTAGGCCTGGGACACAAAAACCCTTGCATTGTACACCCAGTTAATTCTAAAAGCACAACATAAAAATTTAATAAAAATGGAATGATGTTCCCCATTTTCGATTTTTATGTCATTTTATTGCTAAATGTGATTTGAAAAATAAAATACATGTATTTTGAAAAATATAAACTTAAAAAAAAACACAACTTTAGTAAGCTTGATCAAATGTAATTTCATTTACCAGTGATGGTTGTGCTTTTACTGTTACATATGGGTAGTTGGTTTGCTTCCAACGAGACCTTCACCCAGGGTCTTAAAACAACTGGGGAGGCAACAGTGATCAATTGAATTACTGTTGCCGACACCCTTTGTCCTGGGTGCTACTCTAGCTAAATCATCAATTTAACAAAGTACGTGCATATGTTATAAACTTTTTTAATTTGTGTAGTTTTGTAGAGTGCCGAGTTCTAACGTAAGAATTTATTACTTGTAATTTTAAAATGTTTTTACCACAGTTGGCACATTGCTAAACTACAACCATTGCAAGCCCACCTACCGCAATTTTAAACCAGTAACAAATAACTTAAAATGCAAAAATTGTCTTTATTAAATACTTGCAGGATGTCACTTAAATTTTGTAAATCTATATGAAAGAAATGTGAATAACGTAGTCTTGATCAGAATATTACAACTTGTATTGATTTGTCGGTCGAGGTTTGGGGTTTGATTTCATTAGTTTGCCATGTGATGTTGATAACTTGCCAAGTGTCCTTAATGTTTTTGTCATTAAATATATATACATACAGTGTGGGGTGTGTGCATACACACACACAGATGCATGCTGCTATTATCTCCTTCCTATGCCATTGATATTAAGATATTGCTAAACAAAAGTATATTTTCTATAGGCTGGTGGGGCGGACTAGTAAATTTTAGTTGGTTCTGGTTCGTCGGGCTAGTGAGATATTTTTCTCATTTCTGCACCCCTATTTTTATAGTGAGTTGATTTTGTTTTATTTCTTATTTAGGCTTCGCCACATCCCAAAACCCAAGATGAAGGTATGCATTCTAGGGGACCAAGTTCACTGTGACCAGGCCAAAGCTAATGATCTCCCTCACATGGATACAGATGCCCTCAAAAAGTTGAACAAGGACAAGAAGATGGTTAAGAAATTAGGTATTACTATTAAGTATGTCATAAAATTGGCAGGAATTTTTAATCGGGCAGATGTTGCTTAAAGAGTATACTGTACATAAGCATTTCAGCAGAATATTTCGCCAAATTATCTATTAAACTTCCAAATTTTATAGATACCCAGTTGTTTTGTAACAAAATACGAATTATTTCGCTAAATTAAAATAAAATAGTTTTTAAAATTTGCAATTGGCGAGTGCTAGAGGTAGCCCTGCATTTATTTCTACTTTTTAATATATATATAATTAATATGGATATAATTTTTTTTTGCCTTTTGTCCGATTTCAGCTTCTTTTTTTTGCAAAGAGGTTTTCACAAAGTTGATTTGATTAATCTGAAATGCTGAAAAAATACATTTATATATAGATAGATATTCAGAGATCATTTCAGCTTTAGATGGGTATTGCATCCTTGAGTTGGTAATATAAAATAATTTTATGTAGTTTTGCTTTTAAAGACCTACACGAGGCACTGTCACTGTAGGTTTGGTATTGTCCCTAATGATGGAGATGGAATTTAAGTAGCTTTCATTTGTTTTATAGCCAAGAGGTATGATGCATTCCTTGCTTCTGACTCGCTGATTAAGCAGATTCCTAGGATCCTTGGGCCAGGCTTGAACAAGGCTGGCAAGTTTCCTGCTCCTCTCTCGCATCAGGAATCGCTGGTTTCGAGGATTGAAGAAACTAAAGCAACCATCAAGTTTCAGATGAAGAAGGTTAGTCATTTTTAAATATTTAATTATATTTAAAAATGACTATTTGTAAAAAAAAAATCTAGTGTTTAGGATGAAATGCATTCAACCAGTGATGTATTCAAAATGCATGTATTATCTTAGACCTACATATTATTGTGAGAATCTTTGTGAAATACTGTGGCTTTTCTGCAAGCATTTAAAAAAAAGTTTTCATCTATCCCCCCTCTTGTGCCGCCCCCCCCCCCCCCCCCCCCAAAAAAAAAGAAAGAAAGAAAACAATTACTGCAATTACTTTGTCCAATGGTACATTATATTAAACACTCCATCCATTGTTGCACTCACTTCGAAGGAATGTAAAGAGAAAATTTGTGAGGCATTCATTTTCAAATAGTAAGTCCTAGATGACAAACTAAATATACTACTCAAAAGAATTTAAGGGCCAGACGATATTTTCGACATTATTTTCTGAATGTCAATTATATTAGCTAGACCATAATGTCACGCATGGTATTGTTCCATTTTGACGAAAGTGGGTCTAAGCAACCCATAAATGAATTAAAATCCACTGTCATTGACACTGTCGACTAGTTCTAATGGCGAAAACATGCTTACATTTGCACGTAAATTAGGGCGAAAGCGAAAGGTCTGCTAAGTGCCCATAACTTGCTTTTTCACAAAGCGCTTCATTTGCACGCTTTGCATGTGTATTCCATGTTCCCAATGCTGAATTTCCGTATAATTGGAGCTTGCGTTCGTGTACGGTGCACACTCCAAATTTGACAATGGTACGACGTCAACTGACTATCGAAGATCGAGGAAGGGCTATTGCTTGGCTTCAGGATGGCAATACGCAAAGAAATGTTGCTCTGAGACTTGGTGTCAGTCAGAGTGTCGTTGGCCGACTGTGGCAACGGTACCAAGCAATGAATTCTGTTCGAAATCGTCCACGTTCGGGAAGACCCCGAAGCACTACAAATAGAGAGGATCGCTACATCACCAATATGGCTCTACGTCAACGCACAACCACTGCACGCCGATTACGTGACAATCTGCGGACTGCGACTGGAACTCGAGTGTCTGATCAAACCATACGCAATCGTCTGAGAGCCAATAATCTACGCTGCCGTCGCCAGGCTGTTCGACCACCACTCCTACCACGTCACAGAACGGCCAGACGTCACTGGTGCACGCTTCATCTGCGGTGGCAACGTGTTCAGTGGGGTCGAGTGATGTTCACTGACGAGTCCAGGTTTAGTCTCCAGTTCAACGACGGTCGGGTTCGTGTCTACAGACGTCCTGGGGAGCGATTCGCTGACGTTAACGTTAGACAACGTCACCAGTTCGGTGGTGGCAGCGGCATCTCTATCCACCACAGGACCCCCCTCTATGTGGTGGATGGCAATCTGAATTGAATCCGCTATCTGAATGAGATTATCCGGCCGTTGGTTCTCCCAGGCCTTCAGCAGATCTCATGTACAATTAATGCCCCAAGCTTAATTTTTCCAAGGGATAAGCAAAATGGAACTAATCTGACAACACCTTGCAACTTCATCAATTAAAACATAACTTGTTTGGGAAAAAAACCTTGTCAGACAAGGAGACATAATTTTCAGAAGGCATTTGGTTTAATCACCAAACTAGATAGTGGTAGAATGTTTAAATGATTGAATATCTGTTGATGTTTACATCTAATTAATGTGAATGTTGCTGGGATATGGTGTGTGTTATACCTGAACATTGTTAAAAACGTCTTAGATGTGTAGGGGTGGGTTGAATACTCGAATATACCAACAAAGGATAAACTTCAATGTAAAGCACTTTGCCAATGATGAATAAACCTGGTTGCATGTATTACCAGACCTAAACCGTGGTGTTAATTTTAATGCCTGAGGTTCAGTGCTTTACATACAAATATGGTTCATATTTAAAACATTTTTACCATACTAATAAAAATGATGGACTTGCATAAATATATTGGTGGGAAGCCTCCGAAAATTGCGAGAGTGATAGGTTGAGCGATCATCGCTTGCATAAGTGTAGTTTGTGCAACCCATTTTTCGTTCACGCATTGAATTTGTCGTCATTAACATGATCATGATGGGTTACATGAAACGAAATGGGTTACCTGAATTAGTTTGAGTTTTACCTATAAATGGTTTACGCAAATTTTCAATTTGAAGAGTCCTGAGTGACATGTTCAGGAGGCAGAGCACTCGTGAATTCTAACATATTACTTCATCAAATGATAGGTGCAGAAAGACGTGCACTGAGCTCATAACTGTTTATCTTTACAGCAGGTTTTTTTTGACAGCTAAATAGGACTAGGTTTTTTTTACGGCAATTTATACTTGTGTTGAATATATTTTCAGGTCCTGTGCCTCTCTGTATGTATTGGACATGTGAGTATGTCTGAAGAGGATTTGTACGCCAACATAACCCTGTCTGTCAACTTCCTCGTTTCCTTGTTGAAGAAGAATTGGCAGAATGTGCGTGCTCTGTACATTAAGAGCACAATGGGGCCATCCTTCAGAATCTACTAAAACCCAGTGACATATGTTCAATAAATGAGCTGAAACTGTGGCATGCAATTCATCCATCATTTGTTTTCATTATTTAATTAGCATTACTGATCATGTGATGATTACTGAAAAGTGATAATGAAAGTGGACATGGTTTTTAACTTCACTGATTGAAATTTATTAAAAACCTTTACAAAAGAGTTTTTGGGAACACACCTGATCCATGACTTGTATCATACTAATTGTGCTATGTGCTGTCCTATGTAACATCTTATTGCCAGTGATCGATAAATCGGTTTGCTATCTGTAATCTTAAACAAGAAATCTTTACTTTAGTGTTAGGAACAACACAATTTGGGGGGACATTACAAATGTGGATGGTGATGAGATGAATGGTAAAGGGCAGTATTTACATTTTAGTATAGGACTACTAGACAGGGCTGTGCTCTATGCTTGCTGTCAGTTGAGCAGTCCGTTCCACCTTAGCCTGGGTTACACTGAACCTGCAGTGTATGCTGGGTAATCATTCCCCATGAGAGAGACTTTCGTAGTCCTACCCATGAAGTGGGTGAAACTGGCCTTGCACATGTCAATTGAGCCAAGCGGTGCACGTTGCCCTTTAGCCAATACTGACGTGAAAAATCCCCCAGTTTCAGCCGCAATATGAACCCAGTACCTACCAGCATAACCACTATCCCACTAAGGCCATCAGAGTTTCATCTTGAGAGGATTGGTTTTATTGACTACGAACTTTCAGACAAGTCTTATGCTTGAGGCTTATGGACAATAGCCCAGTGGTCAAACGTTAGCCTGATGTCCAGGATCGATCCTGTTTAGGTCCATTGGGCTATTTGTTATTCCAACCAATGCACCACAGCTGGTATATCAAAGGTCGTGGGATGGTGGTGCATATAAAAGATCTCATTCTACCAAACTGAACTTGAACCTTCCTACCAAAGGGCAGGGTCATGATCAAAGTTATCAAGAAGGGTTGAAGTTTTTCTCTTGGGGGGCCTGATTTCTTGTCGACAGTTGAATCATGATTCCCGATTAGTGTGAAAAGCGACCAGTTAGATTTTTGGGTAAATGTAAGCACATTTTCTTAGACTGCTATGGATATACTGGTTTATGTGTGGGTGTTCTAGTTCATACTTATCAACTGAAAAAAATAAAAAATAAACCGTTTATACTTTAATCGTGGATCATTGTTGAAATGTCCAAAAATTATGCTTCAATTTGATTGATTACCACTTCTTAAGGATAGTGTCGGCAAAGTAGTTATCACCTGCCAATCCTGAGGACAAGTTTCCAGGTAAAAACATTTGGAACTTTATAGGTCTTCTTCACCTGATAGGGTAACTTGGGATTAGTTCACTGAAAAGTTCACTTTGTCCAGGATGCATTGTATTTTAAGTAGCTCAGTACTTGATCCTTGCCTGATGTTTAGTGGGTCGCAGGATCAAATGCTTTTTGGGTGGGGGTGGTCCCATCGCAACCAGTACCACAAGACTTGTAAATGAGTCTGCATATGGGCGGGGGGTATATAAAAAAAATCCCTTGCTGCGAGTGATCTGTGGTGTCCTCTCGTATTTGGTAGTCCTATTTGGTATAACTTGTCATAATCATGACTGCTAGTCTGAATAAGGTGAGCTATACTACTGTTGCTACAAAATGATCATTAATACTGATTATTCCATAGATGTAGACTAAATTGCATTGGAAATGATGTTGGTACAGCACAGCACTTGTAAACAATACTACGACAAATTATATTGTAAAACTTTTAATAAATACACATAATAACAATTTATAAATGCTACTACCATAAATCTCATTCTGTTGCTGTTGAAAATTACTACAGTAAAAAGCAGTAAACTTTTTTGGACAAATATTTGTAAAAACAACAAACAATTGCAGCACCCAAACAAAACCATGACAATTTGATTCTGCATGTTCAATCGAGCAACAAATGTTACACTGGACGAATTCGAATATGATGTACATGTAGATAATCTGCTAGCACGACCAATTTGCTATCAGTTTTTCTGCACACTGCTGACGTCTTTAATACTGCTTCACTTGGGGATCTGGAGCTGCAGCCAATACATCTCCGTTCATGAATGCATATTCCTGAAAGAAAAACCCCAAAAAGCATTGGTTAACTGTCGGTTGCTATGCAACAAGATGTTTAGGAGAACAAGCATTCTGAGAATACTGAGGGGACGGGACGTAGCTCAGTGGTACAGTGCTCGCCTGATGTGCAATCGATTCCCGTTGGTGGGCCCATTTGGCTATTTTTTGTTCCAGCTAGTGCTCCACAACTGGTGTAACAAAGGCCGTGATATGTACTATCCGGTCTGTGGGATGGTGCATATAAAAGATCCCTTGTTGCTAATCGAAAAGAGTAGCCCATGAAGTGGCGACAGCAGGTTTTGTCTCTCAGTATCGGTGTAGTCCTTAACCATATGTCTGACGTCATATAACCGTAAATAAAATGTGTTTGGTGCGTCATTAAATAAAACATTTCCTTCTGAGAATACTGCTAAAGCAATACATGTCCCCTACCGGACCCAATTTTAGTATCTCCTAAATTCAAAGGCCATACCTATGTGAAAAGTGGGTAAATCAACATGAAAGTTAAACTTGATCAGTAACAGTATATGATAAAGCTATATACTCAATATCTTCAGGCATTGCAAAATAAAAGTCTGGAAAACAAATGTTCATATCTCCTAAGTTCAAGGGCCATAACTGTCAAAAATGCGTAACTTGCCATGAAAGTTAAACTTGATCTGAAACAGTACATGATAAAGCTATATACAAATTGCACCGCAATATCTCGAGGCCGTACTAAAAAAACATGTTCATGGGACACAACTCCATAATAAAAAAAAAAAGGGTAAACCACCATGAAAGTCGAACCTGATCTGTAACACTACATGGTAAAGCTATACTCAATATGTCAGCTCAACATCTCAAGGCATTCTAAAAACCCATCTGGAAAACTGTATGTGGGACAGACCAACAGAAGGATGGAGATGAAACCGATAGTCCTCTCCAGTTGGAGACTAATTAAGAAGTCTTCTAAATAAAAAGTGAGATGAAACAGGTTAGAGCTCTTACTTGTATGATGCAGAGATGTCCCCCCCCCCCCCCCCCCCCACCACCACCACCCTGATTATTCAGGAATTGCAAATTTTAGCACTACTTGTGTGATGCAGAGATGACCTCCCTCACCACCACCCCGATTATTCAGGAATTGAAAATTTTAGCACTACTCAAAAACAAGAGCACACAGTAACCACATTTTTTAACAACCTGCACCATTTTCTAGGGTTTTTTCCTATCTTCTCTGGTATTAGCTTATTAGATTGACTTCACCGTGACACCCCCCCCCCCCCCCCAACTCATAGGTGAACCCATTGGGCTATTTTTCATTCTATTGCACCACGACTGGCTGTGGTATGTACGGGATGATGCATATATAAAAGATCCCTTGCTACTAAAGGAAAAATGTAACAGGTTTCCTCTCTAAGACTATATGTAAAAAAAATTACCAAACGTTTGACATCCAGTAGCCGATGATTAATAAATCAATGTGCTCTAATGGTGTTGTTAAACAAAAATAGCTTAACTATTTTTCCCACCTCCCACTGTGTTATTTCTTGTTCACACCATTGCTTTACAAACCACATGACAGGCTGGATGATGTGTCACTGTCTTGGAAAATGGTGTACAAATGACTGCAAACTGGTAATCGGCATGAATGTGGATTTTTGTTAATAGGTGGGGGTTGGGGAGTACATATAAATGTTCCCAAGTACCTGGATTAAACCGTCATTCACCAAATGCAATATTAATATAATTTTATTTATAAAAATTATATTACTAAAAAACTAATTGAAAATTAACTGTATATAATTCCTAAAAAGATTTAAGAAAATTCATGATATAAGTTGGCATTTTTGTCTAAAACTTAAAACATCAAAGGGGTGGGATGTTGCCCAGTGGTAAAGCACTCGCTTGATGCGCTGTTGGTTTGGTAACCCTGTTTGTGGGCCCCTTGGGCTATTTCTCGTTCCAGCCAGTACACCACAACTGGTATATTAAAGGCTGTGGTATGTGCTATCCTGTCTTTGGGATGATACATATAAAAGATCCCTTACTACTAATTGAAAAATGTTGCGTGTTTCCTCTCTAAGAATATATGTCAAAATTACCAATATTTGACATCCAGTAGCCGATGATTAATAAATCAATGTGCTCTAGTGGTGTGTTGTTAAACAAAACAAACTAAACTTTTTAAAACATCAATGACTTTGGTGTATTCAAATTAATTTAAATAGGAATGTTTAACTTCCTTTTTCACAACAATTAGCAGTGACAATGAACTTTCATAGAAATCCCCATGTGTAATTACATATAGGGTGTATCATAGTCCTTTTTAAATTACAATATATTGGTATATGCCAGTAATAACATGCATCACTAGTATTTTATTTGAACTTTTATCTGCAGACATGACCACACAGCTTGTGATACATTATCTGTTGGAGTTTGGTTTAATTCATTGCTTGGAGTTGGAATTGGAAAAACCCACATGTGTTTGTCTACCAAGAGTACCCATTGCATGTCAAGTGAATACTGTTGTCACTCAGTCACGTACTGCTCTCTAGCAGTTACATATTTAATTAATAACTGATATACCTAATTTTTTTTAATACATGTATTAAAAAGTTTAAAGTGTGTTTTTTAAAATACCACTAAAGCACATTGATTTTGGATCAGCTTTTGGATTTCAAACATTTGGTAATTTTGACATATATTCTTAAGAGAGGAAACCTGCTACATTTTCCATTAGTCAGAATAACACATACCACAGCCTATGATATGCCAGTCATGGTGCACTGGTTGAAATACGAAATAGCCCAATGGGCTCACTGACGGGGATCAATCCCTGACACTCCGAGCTATGCCTTCGATGAGGAAAGACATGTCGCTCTGCTCTCTCGAGTTGCCCCCCCCCCCCCACCCACCCCCACCTGGGGGGACTTATTGCAAGCTACAGTTCTTTGTTAGAGTACCACGTCGCTTACATTGGCTCACGGGCAACTGTGACTTTGGTGTATGGCGACGCGGTAACAAACACGACGAAGAGGAAGGAGGAAGGAGGAAGAGGAAGGAGGAAGAGGAAACCTGCACCAGGGACGGCTCAGGGGGGACCTAAACTGGCGGCGGTCCTGTCTGCATCGCCGCCCCCACCCCCGGGACCTGACCAACCAGTGCCAGCCGACGCAGATAACTCTGAACAGACTGAGCCAGTGGACCAGTCTACGCCGCAGTTGGACACAGCGATCTGCGAAACTCCACGGCGTGCGTCTCCCGTTCCAACCCCTTCGAGGCGGTTGGCGTCGAGTCCCCCACCCCCGGGGGGCTCCGCCAAGACCCCTATGGATGGCGCTGCTGCGAAGCGGAAGGCCATCACCCCACTGAGTAGTGACCAGCCAGCCAAGGCCCGGCCTTCCGCGACTCAACGGGGCAGGGATGCCGCCTGGAGCCTAGCCATCTCCAAGATCAAGGGCCAGTACGCTCGATATTTGGTCAGGGACACCTCGGACACCAGCTCACTGCCGGGAGGCATTCTTGAGGGCAACTTTAAGAAGTTTCCTGACGGAGTTGAGTGTGCCATCCACGCCATGGAACTACGAGACGGGAAGTTTGGACTTGTGGTGACGTCGCGCCGAGATGATCTCTACAGACAGGGAATACTCTTCGAAGACATGGACAACTACACCATCCACAGAGTACTGAAGATCATCGCCGGCGCCCATTACGTCGAGCTAGCTAAGACCTTGCTAGCCCACCGTTGGAGGAAACTGGTGCCACAGTTCAACGCCAAGCACTTCATCTCGTCCCCGTAGTCGCCAACCGTTCCAAGGGCTTAAACAGTCCGACGCACTTTATTTTGGCAGCCCATCTAAATTGCTCAAATCATCTTAAAACCCTTTCGGTTGAGCAGTCTAATTTTATTCTTTGGACTTAATTTTTGTCCAGACATGAGTTGTATGAATGAGCTCATTTTGGCTTTAGGTCTTTGACCTAACTACTAAATTCGTATTCCAAATTCCGCCCAACTTAAACTTAAAATCAGGTGATTGCTTTACCACTGGGCTATGTTCCGACCCCATCTGTCTGGTTTAGAAGGCTTACTCTGTATAACATGAAATAAAATACACACATATACTGCACAAACAGAGTGAGAACAGTGACATAAATGAGAAACAAAATACTAGTGTGTGTGTGTGTGTGTGTGTGTGTGTGTGTGTGTGTGTGTGTGTATGAGGCTTCAAAAATAAAAATAACTGGGATTTTATACTTGATAAATCTGTTGTAATTTATAGGTTACCAGATGGTAAACCAAGCATAGGGTTACCAAACACTTTGCTTATTCCGATGCCTGCCTTAACATCATCTTCATCTTGGATCCCTAAAAATACCGTACTTATCCTTACCATCTTGGAATCTGTATGCTGTCTTTCTGTTAGTGACTGTGTGTTCATTTCGTACGCAGATCCTGGTCGACTGGACAATCTGTTATAGTTAGAGTATTCTAATGATGGGTCTTTGGGCACTACCTATGCATAGAAAAAAAAAGTTAGAACAGGAATGCATGTACTGCAATGCACCATGTATACTTGTTGCCTGGATAGTAAATAGAGATTATTATACAAGCTATCGCTCAGGTAATACAATAATCCTGACACTGGTTTCGTAAAATCAGTATGATTCACATACGAGTGTAATAATTTCTTTATTATCCACATTATTCCTAATATTATTTTCATGAATAACAAGCTAGGAATATGTCAAAACGTTTCAAACGTAACTAAAAAGAGACCACAAAATGATGTCATTTTGGTAAGTGTTTGCACTGGAGAAGCCACATTAAGTTATGACGTCGCTTCACAAAATTATGTAATTCGCTGTGCATGTAAAATCATTATGACACACGTGGGTCATACTGGTTACATTTCCCTGAATATCTTCAACTATGTGGCTAATAAAATAAAATACTTGCTACCATTTAATATTAAGTTTGTGTACCTTGTTAATGTTTTAACAAGAAAACTTCACTGCAGTTTGGGATTTTTTCTGTTTAAATTATTATATTAATAATGGTCACTTTTGATTTGTAACATTTGTAACAGTCAGATAAAGTATTTCATAAGTAAAGCTCAAGGCATGTTCACAACTTGGATTTGCCATACCAGCCCCAAGTTCAGCCAGCTGTTTTTCACTAATGTTTGCAAACTATTTCGACTGGTTCCCGAAGTGGTAATTCGCTTTACTGTGTAACGAAAATCCTGTCTAGTAAACGATAGCGACAAGCAGTTTACTGTACTTATTCCTGAACATTAAATATTTATTAGCAGTTTTGTCAAAACGTAATTAGAATACTCAGGAGAACTAATGCATTTTACACATCTGTACCTTTTGACAGCTGGCCAACTCTGTAACCATGGTTGTTAATTAATCTACTGAAACATTTAGAGGCAAACAGTGCCTTAGCATGAGATGCCAGATGTAAATTCTTTTTTAGGAAATAATGGTATAATTTCTGTCTGGAGAAGTATTTACCCAAAGCTAATACCTGCATTGGTGGTGCAGTGGATATAAGTTATCTGCCATGACTCATAGGTGCTAGGTTCACATCCCGCTACTATCCTCACTGTGCTGCCCTTGTAACAGGTTTCCAGCTAATAGAGCAGTTTAAATGACTGAAATAACTATTAAATAGTTCATCTCACTGGTTCTCTAGCCTCAATGGACTAAAGGCTGGTAGATACTGGGTTCAGACCCCGGTACCAGCTTCCACACAGCGAGTTTAACAACTTAATGGGTAGGTGTAAGGCCACTACAACAGCTTCTCTCTCATTAACCACTAACAACTAAACCTCTGTCGTGGATAGCCCAGATAGCTGAGGTGTGTGCCCAAAACAGCTTGCTTGAAAATTAATTGGATATTGGAACGAAAATAAGTGTGTGTGTATTATTATATATATATTGGTTTTCTTATGGTCTATGTCTTTTTAGTCGTCCTAATGTTTGTAGAAGCTCAAATAAGATTTTAACCCTCTAATAATTTGGTATGTGTTGAAAAATAAAAACAATTTTTTTTAATGCAGTTGGAGCAATGGCAAATATATAATTTTCCAGAAACATAATGGATGTACAGATACTGATTTTCTAAGCATAAAAATAATTTAATTTTAATTGTTAAAAAACTATGTTAACTGGAAACATTAAATGGCAGCAAAATTTGAAAGTTCTTTTAACACAGACATCTAACACTTTTGGGATCAGAATGTAATTTGTTATAAACTCTTAAACAAGCAGGATTGATTCACAATAGTATTATTAGTGTACCTTCAGAAATCCTCAAATGTGTTAACTTAATAAGCTTACCCTACCTTACACTGCTATGGTTCAAACTGTGATATACACGTGAAGAATTCTGAATGCCATGGGGTAGGATTAAGGTATAAATAATTTGTTAGGATAATGATTTGCTGAATAGTGTGTTGCTTTGTATCATATTCAAATGTAATGGTCTTAAATTATTTCGATAATGAATGGAACAACAATACATTTACATCTGACTATTATTTTATACACTGAATAGCAAAGACGCATCTACTAAAAATAATGATTTCAGATGCATATAAATACAAGTATGCCATTAAACTTTCTGATCCATCTCAGTACTTATATGTGTGTTTCGGGCAAATATATCTTTAAAATACATTTAGATACTGACCTTTTTGATGATATCCATCCTTACTAATTCAGACTTTGGTGTTCTTTTGTATCCTTCAGCTAAAATAAACATGTACGGTGAAACCTAAATTTATCATGTTTGTATCCATCAAAAGCCAATGTATTTACCAATTCTCTACGTTAATATCACAGAATTAACCAAACATAATATGTTTAACATCATAAATCTATTTTTTATACACTTTTTAATAATTCAAAAACAATGATTCTCATCAAGATTTATAGATTTGAATTTAGCAAAGTAATTTTCATCCTTTCCTTTAATGTTTGATCAAAAGTATTTTTCAATAAGATCTTCAGCCATTTGTGAAATATTCACCATTGTGACCTGTTATATTGTGTTCACCAATTTGCTCAATCCAGCCAAGAACTGTAGAACTCAGTGGGCTATCATTAAACAGATGCTAGATGGAATGGATGATTACCAACCCAATACACAGGAGGGACAATGCCTGTTCAGTTGATTACACACACCGCAGTCAGCTTCAATCCTATTTGAAACACAAGTATAATGATAAAAAGACAGTTTGTCGAATGCTCATACACTGGACAAATCTTTCAAGATACCTAGATAATGTGCCCAAAACAGGAGGCATGTCTGAATCTTTGGTGGATGTTATCATTTGTCAAATGGTCGACTGATTGCTGCCTCAAAACCAGCAGATCTTTAAAAAAAAACTTTTTTGTGTGTATGACTGAAAAATAGCATGTTTTATTTTACAAGCTATTTGTATTGCTATAATATGTACATTTGACTCACCTGCAAAAATAGGCCAAATAGAGTCCAGAGCTGAAGCGAAGTCGATAGGTGTCCTGACAAAATAAAGAACCCTTGTGGTAAACATAAAGTATTAAAATTGGCCACAAAATTCAAATTTTGTTTTAAATATTAATCCTGGCATAACCCTACAAAGTATTTTCAGTATAGACAAACTTGCAGTCACCCATCTTAAACAGCTACATTACTATTCACCCAAATCATTTAATATAGTCAAAATTACCTGTATTAAGTAGCCATCTGCCATAGGAAGTTACTTTTCAACACTTCATTTAATGACTACTTAACACAGGTTTGCCAAATTATAATTGTTAGATAAATAAATAAATAAAAAAACAAAAAAACTGCACTTATTTAATTTTTAACTCTGGTGCATTTACGGTGTGTGTGTGTGTGTGTGTGTGTGTGTGTGTGTATATATGTGTGTGTGTTCTAGGAAAGCATGACTAAACCCCCCCCCCCCCATAAACTTTGCTCACCAGTCTAGACCCCCCACCCCCACTAAATTTCCTGCACACATGCCTGCAACTGGTGCCCCATGACTGGTACAGGAAAAGCCATGGTATTTTCTGTCCTGCCTACGAGAAAGTGTATATAAAAGATCCCTCAGTGCCATTTCGTAGGATTCTTCTATGTGGAAGTAGTGGGTTCCACTCTCATACATACAAACCTGTTCAAGTAATCACCTGTAGTAGATAGCTTTATAATCTCCAAAATCACATCAATTATAAACTGACCTGCATTTTAAGCAGCCATCTATCTTAAAACATGTACATCAACTTAAAATCAGACCTATAATGTGACAAACCTTCCTTTACTGTCTTGAGCGTAAAAGTCAGGGTTAAACTTGGTCAGTTTTAAAATAACCTTTCCATGCCCTTGAAATGCTGCACAATGCAGTGGCGTCCACAGTGTGTTTTTGTTTTGTGAGTTGAAATTGGCACTACAAAACAATATAAATGCATGTATAATGATCATTAGCCAAGCAGATGTGCTGAACAAAACTTAAGAAAACTATTGGATTTACAGGTTCGCCTAATGTCTATACTTACTCCTTAGCCTGTTTGATAACACAAAACTGGATCATCTGTGAATAGGAATTCCCTCAAAACTTGATGTTTTTCATGGTCCATTTTTAAATATCGGTACAGAAATGAACCTGTTTAAACTGGATATCCTTTAAAACCAGACTTTTATTTGGTCCCATGGTTATCTGGTTTTCACTATATTTTACTCCTAATCCTGATTTTACAACTAGTGGGAAATAAAGTGCAAAACATGTACTGTAATAATCTCATTTGGCTAAGTTTAGGTGCTCACTTTTACATGAATGCCCACAAATGGGATGACAAGCAAATCATTAACAGTCTCATAAAGTTATATTTTTTTTGTCTAGCCTAAAAAAAAAAAAAATGTTAGAATGTATACCGGTACAGTACCCATTTTCTAACAAAATCTGTACAACATCTGCATATCCCCAAAATGCGGCAATGGCAAGAGGGGATATGCCATCTGTAGATCTTTGATTAATATCTTCTCCCTGGGAAATTAGGTGCTTGAGAGTCTAAAAATACACAAAAACAGTAAAGATAATCCTTTGTATTTATTATACTGTCATTAATACCAGTACCCGATAACAATAATTGTTCTTACTGGTAGTGAAATTGGATGAAAATTAAATATATTGCTTCAAGCTAAACCATACAGTATATTTGGTTATAGTGATGATTACAGAACTTCAGCAATTAATGATTCTTTAACGTTTTAGCTTGCAAAGATGAATCCACGATTTTACTTGTGTAAGGGTTGAGAGAAAATGGCATTAGTAGGTGACCTGTTTCAGTAACTTTTAAAAATGTAAAAAAAAATACCATTAATTTATATTTATTTATTTATATTATTTATATTATTATTACTATTACCACGTTACTGTACCAGTACCATTTTTCTCTCTCTTCCATTTTGACCAAGGTACAGTAATGGTATCTAGATCTGCTACTGGTTTTACAGGGGTGGCACAGTGTAAAAAATAGTGGTATGGCTCAAGTCAAGATTGCAGCCGAGCGTCCGAAGGATGCAAGTATGCTAAAAAAAAACGAAAAAAGGTGTACTGTCTGCACTAGCCCTGTTTTAATTAAACTAGGATGTGCTAGGTATCTACCAAATTACTACCTTATATTCAGGAGTGTGTGCAGTAAACTTTGCGCAGGGCGCATATTAAGTCAATACTTTTCTTTCCCTTCGGACTACAGTAAATATACTATATAGTGCAGGGGACGGTGTCAAGACTGTGACGAGCGAAGTTGTTAGGGGCATTCGCAATAGGGCATTCTCCTCTTGAAAATACATGTACATTAAAAAATAAAATTTGAGCTTGTAGTTGTATACTGCTGTAGAGCCTACAATAATGTCGGTATCTATAAGTATCTGCTATCCATCGCTAGCAAGCCCGTACGCCACGGTGACGGTACGGTATTGATATAAACGATTTTCTACGTCTGTGTGCTTTCTCAGTTTCTGATATAAAATTTACCATCCATGGCAAATCAGTAATAGTATTTATTGTTTTCGTTAGAATGTTTTTGGAAAAACTTCACTTCAAAACCTCAAATTCTACTTAGTTACCACGATATCGCAGTTAGCGGCGGCTGTAGCAACACAACTGGGCGAGGACATTTTGAGTGATAAATCACGTGGTCGCATTCGACTGTACAAAAGTCACGTGATTAATGTTAACGACCAAAAGTGCTCTACGCAGACGAAAGCATGTCCAGATTAAATCCAATAGCAGAGGATGTCATTTACTGTGGTGATTCCCAGCTGTGAGGTCTCATAATGAACTCGGATATATCTTAAAGAGCTCATTCCACTTATGATGGAGCAAAATAACAATGTTTGCAAAAAGCAACATGTTGCCATCAGTGCAGAAGTTTACAAGTGCAAAAATCGATGGATAATCATTGGAAGTTATTTTATTATAACGTTTGTTGCGTTCGGGTGTTACTTCAACAGTTTGGATGGAGATTTCGTCCACGACGATATTTTTGCCATCAAGAACAACCCAGATGTTACCGGAAAAAATTCCATATATTCCATTTTTGGTGATGACTTTTGGGGAAAGTCCATAACTGATGAAACCAGCCATAAATCCTACAGACCGTTAACCATTGTTGTATTCAGGTAAGCCGTTCGACCGAATGATAGATATGAATTTAGGGGCTTTTAATTCGCTTTCTTATTGGAGATGTTCGCACGCCGACAGAATACATTTGAGAAGATTATGTTTGTTAAAGGGACCAGTGGTATACGGATATAAAAGTATCTGATCGCATGGTTAAACATACGGCATTTCACACCTCACGTGTTATGTAACAATGAATTAATTAGTCCACAAATCTGACCACAGTATCACATTTAACACGTTATGACTTGCATTATTAAATATATTAGATACACCTACCAAAAATATGATTAAGAAAATATGTTTGGACAAAGATAGGCTTTAGGTTCATAGGAATGACCAAAGGCGGGTTGGCTACCTGTATTAATAACTAGGTGTGAGATAAATCATGGTATGTCACAGACATTCATATTATTCTATTTCTTACATAAAAAAAAAAAAAAAAAAAAAAAAAAATCAAACATACAAACGAACAATTTAGAAAAAGGTTTATCGCAGTTTCCTTCTGAAACGAATCCTACTTACGGCGCTTACGCTTGCACATTATTTGAGTCAAAATCGGTTTCGGCAGTGGTAATTTTAGTGGACGGTTTAACTTTAACATCTAGTTAATCTCCATAGAAATGCAAATCGTATGTCTTTAGATATATTCCCAACATATGTGGGATACCACAAATCTGTCTTCAAGAAATACGTACGTACAGTATTAAAATTCATGAGTCAAATGTTCACCATAGAAGACTAATAGCCTACACATACGTTACATAGAATACATCGTAAGTAAGCTTTGATTAATACATCAAATATTGGAAACTTATTAACCAAGTATATTTAATATTAATGGTAACTGGTTTCCGCAGAGGAAACGCAAACTCCTATAGATGGATTTGATGGAATGAATGAATGAATGTTTAACGACACCCCAGCACGAAAAATACATCGGCTATTGGGTGTCAAACTATGGTAAATCAGGATTTGATGGAATTAGTGGGTTGTTCAAAATTTATTACTTACTTAATGCTATATTACTATACAATGGACTTAATACGTCAAATGTCTACGAATACACTAAATCGGGGCTACATAAAACAATGGGGTTAATTAGGGCTCATGTCAGTTTTGCCCAGGGGTGGATTTCAGAGATTTGAAAAAGGATATGAAAAAAGGCTAGATGTCGACTGCAAACCCTGTATTCGCCAATTCTCCAAAACATCGACTCTGTGTAGGAACTTTAAAGAACGAGTAAAATATAAATAGTAGTTTTTAGAACCTAAAAAGAGACCGCACGGAACATTTATTAACACATAACATGGTAAATAACTACACATTAAAAACCGGACAAATTACTCCAAACAAGATATTGACAATAACAAAAACATATTTTGTCCCATCGAGTATGCACTTTTCGTTTAAGAAGAATACAATGTCTGTTATTTGTGGCCACATAGAATTCTTTGTTACTTTTACAACACTGAGGTGAATGCTTGGCTGGACATGGTATCGTATCATACCCGTATTACTCCCGGGATGTTTTAGATAAATCTTTCTGGTATCTGAATACACTATCGTGCAGAGAAGATTTGGTTCAACTCGCACCCAATTGGTGTTTTTGTCATTCTTAACTTGAAGCTTGTAAATGATACACGCCCAGCTGAGAATCGCCGGTGTCAGTCATGTGTCAAATGACAGCTTGCTTGTTGTTTGCAAGCCCCAAACTACTGAATGGGGTCGATCTCAGAACGATTGTTGACTATACCGCAATTATAACAGAAATTTGTATTGCGGTATTAATAATTGTTGTCATGAGGGTTGTTGTGTGTTTTTCGAGTCACAAGAAAATATTCTCAGACTGGCAAATAATCTTGACCTCCCAGCATATTAAGTAAATTGCGTTAATCACTTGAGGTAGACAGAAACCAGAAAATAAACCCAGAAAAAACTAAACAGAAGGAATATTGTTCAACTATATATCTGCACATTTTTAAAAACAATATTTATTTCCAATATTTAGAATGTCAGAGAAGCAAGGATTAAATAGTGCAAATGATTTATAATCAGAAGCTACATTACACATAGTCTAGAGGATTATATAAGATGCCCCTAACCGCCAAACTTAAGGGGGGGGGGGGGGGGGCATTCTACTTCAAGTTGCACCCCTCATGTAGAACTAACTTCCATAAAACTAACAGTCTTATATTGAAGTTTAAAAGTTTGTTTTGTTTAACGACACCACTGGAGCACATTTATTTATCATCGGCTATTGGATGTCAAACATTTAGTAATTTCGACATATAGTCTTAGAAAGGAAACCCGCCACATTTTTCTATTAGTAGCAAGGGATCTTTTATATGCACTATCCCATAGACAGGATAGCACATACCACGGCCTTTGATATACCAGTTATGGTGAACTGGCTGGAACGAGAAATAGCCCAATGGGCCCACCGACGGGGATCGATCCCAGACCGACCGGGCATCAAACGGACGCTTTACCTCTGGGCTACGTCCGACCGGCCTCGGTGGCGTCGTGGTAGGCCATCGGTCTACAGGCTGGTAGGTACTGGGTTCGGATCCCAGTCGAGGCATGGGATTTTTAATCCAGATATACCGACTCCAAACCCTCAGTAAGTGCTCCGCAAGGCTCAATGGGTAGGTGTAAACCACTTGCACCGACCAGTGATCCATAACTGGTTCAGCAAAGGCTATGGTTTGTGCTATCCTGCCTGTGGGAAGCGCAAATATAAGATTCCTTGCTGCTAATCGGAAGAGTAGCCCATGTAGTGGCGACAGCGGGTTTCCTCTCAAAATCTGTGTGGTCCTTAACCATATGTCTGACGCCATATAACCGTAAATAAAATGTGTTGAGTGCATCGTTAAATAAAACACTTCTTTCTTTCTTTTCTTGTCCTTTGGGTGTCATAATTTGAAAGTTCATTGTCACTCTGCTAATTGTTGTGAAAAAGGAAGTTAAATATTCCTATTTAAATTAATTTGAATACACCGAAGTCACTGATGTTTTAAAAAGTTTAAAGTGTGTTTTTTAAAATACCACTAAAGCACATTGATTTTGGATCAGTGTTGAGTGCGTCGTTAAATAAAACATTTGTTTCTTTCTTTCTTTCTGGGCTACGTCCCGCCCAGTTTTGTATATTATGACTGGTAGATCAATGAGTGTGATGCGTGTTGTCTTACATGGTGAAGTGAATGTATACGTTTAATAATCAAGAATAGCCTGTGCGGTGGTAACCGGTTTCTTTTTTTTAGTAGTGTACGAATCACTACCAGAATAATATATAATGTACTGAGGGAAAGAAAAGAATGCTTGTTTGACGACACCTCAGCTGATTTTAATGTTTAATATGCGGTTTTTGCGACACTTGGTCTGGAGTGTCTCATGGCGCCTCATAGGCTGCTCTTACACGATATAATTAATTAATTCATTCATTCATTCATTCATTCATTCATACATACTTATATCCAATTAAGGTTCAAGCACGCTGTCCTAAGCACACACGTCAGCTATCTGGACTGTGTCCAGGACAATTAGTCGTTAGTTGTTAGTGAGAGATAAGTCGCTGTAGTGGTCTTACACCTACCCATTGAGTCGTTAAAACTCGCTCTGGGTGGGAGCCGGTACATGGGTGCGAACCCAGTACCTACGGTACCAGCCTTATGTCCGATATCTTAACCACGACACCACCGAGGTCAGTACACGATAGCATCAAAAGATACATATATATATATATATATATATATATATATATATATATATATTGCCACTGACAGGACAGCATATGCCACGGTTTTTGATATACCAGTCGTGTGGCACTGGTTTGGAATTCTGCTGAAGTGTCATTAAAAAGAATCAAGTTCTTTCAAACGTGTTTTGGAATGGCTTCACAAAATTTATAAACATGGCTCCTAAATTTGTTATTTTGGCGCCTAAAAAAGGAATTAGGTGCTAAGTGGCCCCTAGACAGAAACAGTTAACGTACGGAGAGCTGCAAATATTGCTTGTGTTACATATTAAAAAGTAATGTATTTAATATTTAAAATTCTATTTTATACTCTAAACAAAAGAAAACTTAAATATTATTGTGTTATATAAGAAGTGAAGATCGCAAATGGCTTCAAAATGTAAATGAGAAAATTATATAAATATGAAAAGGGACCATGATAATTTATACTGCCCGAAGGATAAATAATTTGTTTCAAAGCTGTAAATAGTATGTTCCGATTTCACGAAAGTTGTACATAAAAAGAACGTTTCACCAACTGTTTTGTATTGGAGTTGGCAGGCTGGAATGACGAGGTCAGACGCCTGTTCAAAGTAACAGAAACTGTGTAATTTAGCCTTGGGTGGGAAATACAGTCGTCTTAAATTTACACCCGTAAGGCCAGCGGCGGGAATTGAAGACGCGGTGATACGTACGACAATAGACTGGCGGTAAAGGTATTTGTTTAGGACTCGTAAAACTGAAAGGTTTTCTAATGACGCCGATGACAAGAGGTCATCGATATTCCACATCTTTGTGTAATTGGCGTTTTATGAACTTAAAACCGTGTTTACCAGCAGAAGTGAAGGAGACAGTCTGGTGGTCAATTGCAAGCATTCTTTCAGACCATACACGTCTCCATGTTATAATGAAATTGTTTTATGCTGTTATGTAAACCCTGATAAAGGAGGAAAAAAGAAAAAGCTGGGGCTTTTTGTAAATTTATTTAACGACGCACTCAACACATTTTATTTACGGTTATATGGCGTCAAGTTCAAGTTCAATTTCTTTATTGGTTTAAGTTGCGTCGGACACGTTGTTAAGGATTACATATAATGAAAGAGGAAGCTCACTGCCACCACTACACTCGCACTATCTTCGAATAGCAGCAAAGGCAATTTCATATGCACCATCCCACAGGAAGGATAGTCCATACCACAACCTTTGTTACACCAAATGTTACCAAAACGAGAGTCGGATTGTCGACCACTTGCTTATAGTACAATTTAAAAGAAGATTTACCAAGTGTACATTTGTACAAAACGTAGATCAATAGTACAATCGTGGGGCACAAGGCCACAGACCATAGTTATCTTCCCATTTCGTTGGCCAAATTCCGGAAATAAAAAATTATTCGCACAAGAAATCTGCTATTTGACATATTATTTTATGGCAGACAACTTAGTAGCGGCAATTATTAGACTGGAGTTGATAGGGTAGAGCATGTAGATGGCACACGTGTAAATTGTTAACATTGAAGCTTTCTTTGTAGTACTCCCAGCCCATGTAAATGTTGTACTTTTTGTGTGAAATTAGTTTACTCCGGCCAGGATTAGTGGGTGTGTTTGTTTAAACCAATATCCTGGGAGAAAGAGCTGGACAACAGGATAGGTTTCTCCTAGACAGGCAAAGGCAAAGATACATACAAAATCCAAGGGTCTACAGAAATTAATAAAAGTACTACAGCCACTAATGATATATAGAAATATATAGCGCACACGCGCACGCCTAGGTTAGGAGTTGGGGAATTTACATCGCAATCGTCGAATTGGCCAACTTCGTCGTTACAGTTGACAGTCTGATCTAGCATAAGTCTTAAAGTTTTCCACATCTTAATATTTTAATCCTTCTGTGTATATATTTAATTCTATCCTGCAACCACCGTTTCTATTGACAGAATATAACGACGGGTAAAGCAAAGTCATATCCTGCTACTAGCAGGATATTACTTTTGACATCTGACGTCACACGCATAACTACATTACAAAATGGCTCATTTGACCTCTAGGTCATCGCACAATGTGGCTGAAATAACAAAAATAATAGCTTTTCCCCATAATTTTTATGGTTTGCGGAATAAAGATAATAACTAGTTAATAACGTCGGATATCTGCTTTATCCTGTTCAAGGCGAATGAGAAATTCAAAATCATATATTATAGATCCATGTAATACGTGTATGTGTTCAGGTGCAATATTATCACTGGCTTGACATTACTTTGTTTGATTACGGTAAAACATCGATTTTCTGAAGCTTGGAGTATGCCTAGCATACAAAGCTTTATGTATGAGGGTGAGATACATTTGAGAACGAGAATATTAGGCTGTTAATGAGAACATTATTATTATTTTATTATTATTTTTATTTTTTTAGAATTCTAATAGGTGCCATCGATATTAAATTACTTAACACTCTGGTATAGTATACGCAGGTTCTAGTCTGTGGAATTTAGGTGTGTGCCTTCTGGATTTGGATTCATTTATATGTGTACGTTGTTTGCTGATGGTTTATCTGTATCTGCCTCTCACCTGCTTCTGTACCTGTATTTGCAATTGTTCTTGGAGGTTTTGTTTAGCTGCACAACTAGAGCACATTGATTTATTAATCATCAGCTATTGGATGTCAAACATTTGGTAAGTTTGACAGTCTTAGAGAAGAAACCCGCTACATTTTTTTTATATATATGCACCATTCCACAGACATGATAATACATACCCTTAGTTGGATCGAGAAATAGCCCAATGGGTTCAGCGACAAAGATCGATTCTAGAGCGACCGCGCACCAGGAAAACGCTTTATCACTGGGCTATCATGCCTGTAAACTGTACCTGTGTTTTGCACCCGTACCCGACGTTCCCCTACCTATAGTAATCCGTAGGTGTAGTCTAGTTATTGCACAACTGCTTTGGCTTCGATGTAACATAAACTGTAAATGTACTGTCGTAAGTTGACACGGAACGCCCGTGGTTGATATTCAATGGCGTGTAACAAACCACGCAGTAAGGTTCATTACTCGTCTATTCAGTCCCCTACTGATGTTTTGTGAGATATCCATTCATACAATAAATCTGAGCTGCTTTACAATAAAAGTCACAACAAATGTGTGCAGAATTTGTTTATGAACAAAATCCTAAGCCGCTTAACCATACATCAATATTTTTTTTTTTAAAGACGACACAACAAATGAATAGTGTTATACATATGGTGCACTTTTATAATATACTAAAAGGCAAAAGTTATTGTGACATGGATTGTTTGGAGTAATAAATTTTATGGATTTATGGATGTAAACTAGAGACAATGTGCATGAAACAGCTCGAAGAAATGCAACCAAGCAGTTGTTACAGCGATTGCATGCTTTGTGCAAGGAACATGGAATATTCGGGAGAAATCCTGTCCAGTGTTCACCATAAAAGGCCAGACATTCAGTTACAAATCATTGCCACTCTGTGCAGCCTTCAGAAGTCTTAGAAGTCAGAAAAACACCATTAGTGAACTGCTTGATGCAATTTCGTCATGCCACGCCTCGGTGAAAATGACAGATGACGAGTCATAGGGATGCTTGAATCTGGGACCTCGCAGCGTAACGTCGCACGTCAATTCAACGTTCACAGAAACACCATATGGCATTTATGGCAACGATATCAACAAAACAACCAGGTCAGGGACCGTCCCCGTAGCGGCCGACCACCCGATACAACCCCTCACCAAGACACATGGATCCTAACCACGCATCTGCGAAACCGGCATTCCCAGGAACTTTCTCCAGCGTTTAGTGGCCTCAGTGAGACGACGGTGCCAGGCCTGTATCAATACTCAAGGTGGACACACTCGCTACTGACTATGTGAACTTCGCTCTGGACCCCCTCTAATGATGTGGCTCGTTTGCATATGGCAGGCGCGCCCTTTTCATGGACTATTGCAAGTTTCCATACCATCGGACATTTCTCTTTCCATATTATAACCTTTCATACACGGCAGTAAAAACTTATCATCAATTATCTTTATCTTTTATTTGTCATAATAACTTTTGCCTTTTAGTATATATCATTGTTATGTTTTTATACGAACGTTCGACAGTATGTGTCATTGGATCTGTTAAGTTTTCAAGTTGTTTAAAAAAAAAATATTATTTGGTGTTATTTCGGGTGGCTCCCCCAAAATGTACCTCTTTTTATCAATAAGACATTCTACCCGCATACCTGAAATTGTTACCACAAATGGTTAATACCCATGACAGAGTATCGGGTGCAAAATAGTATCCTAGTGTAAATTACTATAAAGGTTATTAATCAGTAAAGGAGGTGTGTGTGGGGGGGGGGGGGGGGGGGGGGGGGGGGAGGGGTAATTTAAAATTTATTTATCAATTTCATTGAAATCGGATCTACTGGTCTACCAGGAAATAGTTATAGGTTGTTTATTTATTAACTTTATTATTATTTTTGTTTCGTTTGGTTTCGTTTTGTTGTTGTTGTTTTTTTGTTTTGTTTGGGGGTTTTTGGTGTGGGTTTTTTTTTTTGGGGGGGGGGGGGGGGGGTGGTTGGGTTTATTATTAGGTTGTTTTTTTGTTTGTTTTTTGGGGTTTTTTGGGGGGTGGGGAGGATTTTTATGCCACCCGATATTATTATGTTCTCTTTTTTAAATTTAAAATATTTACCTTCGGACTGGTAAACATTAGTATTTAGGGCTATGTGCTTAAGTACATCAACGGTTCGGATATTGGCTCAAACTACGACCATGTGCATGTATTATATCTGAGCTGTACGATTACGTATTATTGCTTCCTCAGATTGGACTGGCCTTTCTTCATAACAAAAAATCGTTTCGAATTTCGTGCATCTTTTGAATGTAATGCTTACAGGCTACGCCGAAATCAGACCCGTTTGTTGGCTCCATGAATGCCATTCAAAGAGAGATAATTACATTATGCATCCTATTCTACATGAACAGCTCTTGGGGCACGAATTCTCCACTAATGTCATTTTAATAATCTTGTTATAGACGCAGTGCCCTTTACTTACTATTATGTTAACATAAATGTTCTTTGATCTGAGATGATTTCATTGCTGAATTGTAAGTTAAAAAAAAAATCGATTCTGGTCAGACACATCAGGACAGAAGTCATGTTTGTTTAATGGCATCTCTGCACATTGTGGGGCGGAATGTAGCTCAGTGGTAAAGCGCTTGCTTGATACGCGGTCGGTTTGGGATCGATCTCCGTCGGTTGGCCCATTGGGCTATTTCTCGTTCCATCAAGTGCACCATGACTGGTATATCAAAGGCCGAGGAATGTGCTATCCTTTCTGTGAGAAAGTGCATATAAAAGATCCCTTGCTGCATTAGAAAAAAATGTAGCGGGTTTCCTTTGATGACTGCCTGTCAGAATTACCAAATGTTTGACATCCAATAAATCAATTAATAAATCAATGTGCTCTAGTGGTGTCGTTAAACATATTAAAAAAAAAACTCAGCACATTGTAAACTACAGCTATTCCCTATAGAAGGGATAACACACTGTTTGATGTACCATTCGCAGAGCTCCAATAAGGCATATTGGTGGATGTGGCCAAGTGGTAGAGGACTTGCCTGATGTATGATGGATCCTTGGATTAATATCTGTTGGTGGACTCAATGTTGTGTTTCCCGTTTTAACCAATGGCCCACGACTGATATATCAAAGGCTATATATATATGTAGTACGTGCCGTCCTATTATGTGTACCAGTGCATGTAAAATATCCATGTTGCTGTTCGGAAGGAACAGCTTATGTGGTGGCAACCGGATTCTCTGTAGTGTGGTGTCCTATCAAATTACTAACCAAGCCACTATATAGTATTAGTGGGGTAGTGCGATTACCCACCATCACCACCACCACCACCACCACCACCACCTCCCCCGAAAAATACGAAGTGCCCTTTTAGTATAAAAATTGTTGGTCAGCTGGGGGAATCCCCTATATTATTATTAACGTGCCCCTATTATTTTTTCTCTTCCCCGCCACAACTAGTTATTCTCTGGCTAGTTACGGTCTTGTCCTCCATGAAGAACTTGTGGTTCAACTTGGTAACATAAGGTCGTAACTCTTCGGTAGAATGAGCTGCCTTCCTTATTAGAGGCGGCTGGACGTAGACAGGTGGCAAAGCGCTCGTCTGATGCGCGATCGATCTAGGATCGATCTCCGTCGGCGGGTCGAATGGGGCATTTGTCTCCCAAGCCAGTGCTCCACAAACGGCGAAACAAAGATCGTGGTATGTACTGCCCTGTCTGTAGGATGGTGTATATAAAAGATTCGTTGTTGCTAATGGGAAAATAACTCATGGAGTGACAGCAGCATTGGGTTTTCTCTCTCAATATCTGTGTGGTCCTTAACCATATATCTGACGCCATATAACCGTAAATAGAAATTGTGTTGTGCGTCGTTAATAAAACATTTCTTTCTTTCTCGAATGGAGTTTAGTGGTTGATTCCATGAATCTCTATCCAGTATCTCGTCTGTAGGAGGACAGCCACCTCCGAAGAGATCATCCACTGAACAACGCATACACATCCCCAGCACCGCTCAAAAGCGGACCGTCACCCCCAGAATAGTTTACAAAATAAAAACTAGCAAAGGACAAAGCTCATTGGAATAGATACCGATATGTAAACTTGGTATAACTAGCTGTTGCTTTAACACCAAACATTATATTTATGCACCGTAGGTCCTTGTCACATATAGGCATCAAGTTGATAATACTCAGTTTAAAGATTGTTTACTTTATTTAGCCTACAGATGGTTTACTTTGTTTAATCTTAGTTTAAAAGTTAATTTTGTGTTTACTTTTTTTTCTCTCTTTTTTTTGTATTTTAAGATTGAATTATTTCCTAAATGGAGGAAAGCCCTTCTCGTTCCACGTCGTGAACGTCGTCCTGCACGCGCTGGTGAGCGTTCTGTTCACACACGTCAGTCACAACGTCTTCCTTGTCTCCAGGGAAACCTCGCTGAGTGCTGGCCTCTTGTTTGCTGTTCACCCCGTACAC
Source organism: Gigantopelta aegis (assembly GCF_016097555.1). NCBI lineage: Eukaryota > Metazoa > Mollusca > Gastropoda > Neomphalida > Peltospiridae > Gigantopelta > Gigantopelta aegis. The sequence continues at coordinate 35,333,953 of NC_054702.1, forward strand.
ACAGAGGCTGTGAGTATACCACTGTTATTACTATTAGGAGTAAAGCTATAAAGCTTTATTTCATGTTATATATATACATAATGGGGGAATTTTGGTGCATAAAAATTAGAGGGTACCGATTATGGCCTCACGTCTATGAAAACCCCCGGACATTTTTAGGGTACCCTCAAACACTAGTGACAAATGCGTAGTGGATCCCAATTTTTTTCACTGTTAGTTTCGTGTTCAGGACATTAGTACTTCTAAAAAAAATAATTTAGTTGAGTTGTGGGGTTGTGCCTGAGGATCTAATGTAGTTCATTGCCTAAATCGACATCTGCTGTATATACAAAATTGACTTACAATCGACCATCGTTGGTGTTAAGTGTTGCATCGCGCGTCATTTTTATAGTAAGCCATTTGATAAAATGAAAATTTCGCTATGAATACACAACATTTTAAACCAGTGCCCTTTACTTACTATTATGTTAACATAAATGTTCTTTGATCTGAGATGATTTCATTGCTGAATTGTAAGTTAAAAAAAAAATCGATTCTGGTCAGACACATCAGGACAGAAGTCATGTTTGTTTAATGGCATCTCTGCACATTGTGGGGCGGAATGTAGCTCAGTGGTAAAGCGCTTGCTTGATACGCGGTCGGTTTGGGATCGATCTCCGTCGGTTGGCCCATTGGGCTATTTCTCGTTCCATCAAGTGCACCATGACTGGTATATCAAAGGCCGAGGAATGTGCTATCCTTTCTGTGAGAAAGTGCATATAAAAGATCCCTTGCTGCATTAGAAAAAAATGTAGCGGGTTTCCTTTGATGACTGCCTGTCAGAATTACCAAATGTTTGACATCCAATAAATCAATTAATAAATCAATGTGCTCTAGTGGTGTCGTTAAACATATTAAAAAAAAAAGCTTTGCATACTTTTCCCGCTATTCAACTTCAGAACGTGAGACGTTTTTTAATAACCTGATATATGTACATGTATATAATTATATATATGCACACACCACCAACATTATATAACATAAAAATTTAGTGGTGAAAACAAATTCAGCCAATTTTATGGTTGAGCAGTCAATATATTTTTTATGGTCATAAAAGTCAAAATCTTACATATGAAAGATTTGTTCCTGTGGGTGCTGTGAGGCATGATTTTTTATTGCAATTAAATATGCGGATACGTACGGTGAGAGCTCTTAGAAGTACAAATAGCAGTGGCGGTTTATTATGGGGAAGGGGGAGGGTATAATTCAGTTCGCTATCCTAAATTTACATGCAAATCATATCAACTTATTTTCGTGCTTATATCCAATTAAGGTTAAAGCACGCTGTCCTGGGCACACACCTCAGCTATCTGGGCTGTCGGTCCGAGACAGTGGGTTAGTTGTTAGTTATTAGTGGTTAGTGAGAGAGAAGAGGGTGTAGTGGCCTTACATCTACCCACTGAGTCGTTAAAACTCGCTCTGGGAGGGAGCCGGTACCGGGCTGCGAACCCTGTACCTACCAGCCTTATGTCCGATGATTTTAACCACGAAGCCATCGAGGCCAGTTTAAAGTTACAATCTCGTCTCATCACATTAGCTCGTGTAACATCATTTATTAATGCAGACTACAAATATAAATAGACTCGCGTGTTATGGTTGTCGACTATTTTAGGCCGAAAAGAATATAGTAGGTCTATAGTCAGACCAAGAAAAAAACGAAAAGAAAAAAAAAAGTTTTATTTAATGACGCATTCAACACATTTTATTTACGGTTATATGGCGTCAGACACATGGTTACGGACAACATATATATTGAGAGAGGAAACCCGCTGTCCCCACTTCATGGACTCTTTTTGACAGCAATTTTTTTTTTTAATATGCACCATCCCACAGACAGGGAAGTACACACCACGGTCTTTGATATACCAGTCGTTGTGCACTGGCTGGAACGAGAAATAGCCGAATGGGCCTACCAACGGGGATCGATCCCAGACCGACCGTATATCGAGCGAACGCTTTACCACGGTCCCGCCCTTTAGTCAGACCAAATTTCCAGAATTGATGCATGCGTGTTTTGCAAATGTTTTGTATTGTTTGTTTGTTTGCATTGATTTTATTTTAAAAAAGTGGATATATATGTCGTTCCCATCAGTCTGGCTTTTCCTCATTGGCCATGATTGCCTCTCACCCGAAGCCGGAGGTCTTCCGGCTTCACGCGTGGAGGTTGTCGAGTTTTCCCTGCGAGGCAGAGGCTTTTCGGAACGAATTGCTGAACTCGTCTCCTCTTCGAAGCGCCGGTCAACTGAGCGAGTTTACCAATGCCACTGGAGCGCTTGGGTTCGTTGGGCAGGTTAACGGGATTTCGATCCCTTATCACCTACTGTCAATGACTTAGCTGAATACTTTCTGGCCTTGGTCCAGGAAAGGAAGCTTAAAGTTCAGACAGTCAAAAGTCATCGTTCTTCCATCTTCACTACTCTCAGGCAGTGTGGTCGGACAGACTTTTCCACGAATCTCGTATTGCATGATTTACTGAAATCTTTGCAATCCACGGTTGAGAGGCCTTCCATTTTGCCAAAATGGGACGTCTTTCTGGTTCTTCATGCGCTCAAGGGTCCGCCTTATGAGCCATTGCGGTTTGCCACTCTTCGACTTTTGACTTGGAAGACACTTTTCCTGGTCTCTCTTGCGGTTTGTCGCCGTATTAGTGAGATTCATGCTTTCTTGCATGATTTGGTCGATTATAACTCTGATGGGTCGGTTACGTTGCGGACTGATCCCATCTTTGTGGCTAAGAACCAGATGCCAGGAGAGGAGTTTCCTCCGGCAATCATTCAAAGTTTGTCTCGTACGTTGCCTTCTGATAATTCTGACCGTCTCCTTTGTCCGGTCAGGGCATTAAAGTATTATCTGCATCGTACTACACTTCTTCGTGGTGGGAAGAAGAGGCTGTTTATTTCTTACACTAAACAGCCGGGAGATATTACTAAGAATGCATTGTCTCGATGGATTGCTGCAACCATCAAGCTGGCGTATGAGACGGCAGGAGAGCATGTTCTGCGGAACTTCTCAGTTCGGCCTCATGAGATTCGAGCGATCTCGGCTTCCCTGAATTTTCACGATTCCTTGGATATTATCAAGTTGATGAATGCAGGAGTGTGGAAGGGTCGACATACGTTCGACCGCTTCTATTTTCGGGACATGGCAGTTGGTCCCGATGGTATTAGACGTATCCAGTCGGTGATTGCTGGTCAGCAGGTTGTTTCTGTACGACGAGCCACGAGACGAGGGAGACCTCTATTCCGGTAGGCAGCTCGTACAGGTCGTGTCGGGAGATAGTTGAGCCACCTTTTTGGGGAAAGGGTGTGGTTGCTATCTGGGGCAGTCTAGTGGTTTCCTTTCACTTGTGATATGGTTTTGCCTCACGTGGGGGGTGGAAGATGTTTATCAATTCGGGTATTGATATTTAATAGTCACTTAGACTTTTATACCTCGTATGTCTTGGTTGTCTTACACCTTGTCATTACTTGAGATGATTCACGTTGGTCGAATGGGTAAGTTCTCATGTTTTCTTACCTCCTCCCATTAATGTTGAATTCACGTGCTCTAACGGTGTTAAATCACGTCCGTTATAGCATAGTTGTTGTGCTAGTACAGTAAGTTGAATAAGACTATTAGAAAATTTGTTTCTAATTTTCATTATTATTCATACTTACCTAGTACTAGCACAACAACGGTAACCTCTCACCCGCCCCTAGGAGGTCTTCCCTGGATTCGGTCATTACGGACTTTGAATCGAGGACGATGGTCTGCCCATGCGCGGATATGGATATACATCCGGCAAGGGAAGACAATTCTGCAGTGGAGGAGATGACTCAGGTTGTATAGCATAGTTGTTGTGCTAGTACTAGGTAAGTATGAATAATAATGAAAATTAGAAACAAATTTTCAAATTTTTGACATAGTTTTTGAGAGAAAACACGCTATATTTTCCATTAGTAGCAAGGGATCTTTTATATGTATCATCCCACAGACATGATAGCACATACCACAGCCTTTTGTATACCAGTCGTGGTGCACTGGCTAGAGCGAGAAATAGCCCAGCGGGCCCACCAAGGGGGATCGATCCTAAACCGACCGTGCATCAGGCGAGCATTTTACCACTGGGCTACGTCTCGCCCTTATTCCAAGTGTAAATTTATTACTTTGTGTATTCTTTAAAACCCAAAGTACAACCACATGTAGGCCTATAATGTTTAACAGCGGTGAAGTTAAGCGATCGAGCTATATTTACTCCACTGAATCGTGATATGTCTACATGAAAACGCTGTTCCCGTATCGGTGATGTGTTATGCAATTATAACTCCTGCATGTCGTGACAGCCGGTGTCAACAAGACGGACGGCATCGTGCATCAGACTGACGTAGCCCTATAATGTATTAGTGTCCTATTATCTCAACCATTGTCATATAATGTATACTTATTGACAACGTCAGACAAGATGACATTTTGAAAGACACTTTTCTGTTTATTTGGTGGGGTTTTTTTTTCTTAATTAGCATAGTATTTTCATATTACATCCTCGTTCATTGCAGTTGTTTCCAACCGACCATACACAGACGTGCGAGTTTCTCAAACATCTTAATAAATGTTTTATTCCGTATGTTATATAATATAACATCAAACAAAAATATGGAAAGATAGAAAGAAATATTTTATTTAACGACGCACTCAACACATTTAATTTACGATCATATGGCGTCAGACATATGGTTAAGGACCACACAGATATTGAGAGAGGAAACCCGCTGTCGCCACTTCAAAGGTTACTCTTTTCGATCAGCAGCAAGGGATCTTTTATATGCACCATCCCACAGACAGAGTAGTACACACCACGGCCTTTGGTATACCAGTCTTGGTGCACTGGCTGGAATGAGAAATAGCCCAATGGGCCCACAGACGGGGATCGATCCCACACCGATCGCGCATCGAGCGACCGTGAAACCACTGGACTACGTCCCGCTCAAACTAAATCTAGGAGTCTGACTACAGAATCCAACTGCCGCACCCGTGGACTATACTAGGATGTCGTTGTTGGACCATATTACGTTTACTTATTCCAGTTTTAAAATAACTCATTCAAAACAGACTAAAAACCACCAAAGGAGATTTCCCCATACCTTCTTAATCAATCGGTGTCCTGCTATTGAAAATATTAATCATGGTTGGGACACCTACCCGTTCTAGACAGTTCTGTTCTACGAGCTTATAAACAGCTTTGACTGATAAATTTATAGTATTACTGAGGTCATCAGCAAACGTGAGAGATTTTGACTTCTACAAAAACTTGCAGACGACACGTTAAAATCCACTGACTTTTCTATTGCATTTTAGTCAGAGTTCGTGTATAATTGTAATAATATTGACTTGTGGATATTTGGATATAATTATAATACATAATATTCCATCATTTAAATAATAGTATTTAACATGACATGACATATTAAAGTAATTATTGCATAATACAAAATATGTCTTATGATTACAACAGACATAGTTATAATACATACATACATAATATACATTATCACTCACATGTCCAAATAATGATTTAACATATGTCTCCATTATCACAAATACACAAGATATTATCAATCATGTGAAATACATGTCCTGAAATAAGAATTATATTATAAAAATACATATACAAATATATTACATACCAAGTATGTGACACCAGGGCAAATGGAACTGGTCACACTTAAAAGGATTGACGTATCTGCATAAAAGAATTACAATAATAAATAACTACACAGACACGTTATGTTTCATAAAATATATAATAAAATACAACAATCTCTAAAGTGTTCATCACCACAAACATACACACTGCATTCATACTAAATTATGTTTATCACATATTTAGATACAGATTAATCAAATTACTGAATTAATAAGAATTAATATTACACTGTACAGTTTATAACGTTATACAGAAATATATAATAATTACTTGTTGTAAAGCATGATTTAGTCAATTACATTTACATTAAAGTATATGTTATTATAGTGTAGCCGAACAATAAATAACCTAACTATAACTAACCTTAAATCTTCTCTAGAAATATCTTCCAATAAATTGAGCCTAAAATGAAGTATTAACTCCAGAAGAGCAAACTATAATGTGGACCACAATACCAGACGTACACCAGTATTTAAGGAAACAGTGAACTGTAATAAGCTATCATTTCAGATAAGAACACTTAAACCACATCAGCTTACACTGTACCCAAGCTGGAAACAATAGGACAGGCGCGGCGCATGGGTGATAGTGCTATTGTTACTAAGTTGTGCAAGTGTCATACCTGCTTGTGCAATTTGTAACAAGCCAAGATACCTGAAAATAGTAATCAACTTGTCATTAAGAATAAAATAATTAAAGGTACACAATCTGTTGTAATTCATTACCTGTTTATGGAAATAAAATAATTAATTACATGAAAACAAATAAAACCAATGCATTAATATAAAACAATAATTATATCCAAATATCCACAAGTCAATATTATTACATACTTCCTCCCCTTCAAGAAATGGCGTCCTCGTCATTTATCATTATCATCAACAATAGAGACAATTGCCCTAGACACGGCATCACTAATGTGTTCGAAAACTCCAACTTTAGCAAGTTGTTCCAAAAGTTTACATTTATTCTGCCAGTCTGGACGCTGCACATTCTGACTCATGACATACTCGCCAGATGTTTGCCATTCGGGTCGTCTTCTGTCTCTTGTTGATCGTCTAGGTCGTGGTGTAGGACGAGGTGGTGGCTCCGGCTGAGGTGGCGTATCTGAATCATCAGATGCTGTAGCAATTCTAGATGTTTCTATGTCTAGACCATCTTCGACCTCTTCATCCAAGCGTTCTCCCGTACTATAGTCCTCGTGAACTGAGTGTTGTAGTATGTGGTCGTCACCACTGGAAGAAACACTCTCTGACTCAGCAGACAACTGATCGTCACCAGAAACCTGTGAGTCAGAATCAAATATCTCAGCAGTCTGGTCACTAATGATGCTAAATCATTAGGAGCTGCTAAAACAATCACCTGTGAGGAATCTAAGTCAATAGATTCATCATCATCATCATCCCGAGTTGGCGTTGCAACTGGTTGTGCAACTACTCTATTTCTGGGTTTAGGTCTAGGTTGATTTGAACCTGGCAAAGATCCTATTGGCAGAAGATGGTTCCTGTGAAGAGTTCGCCGTCTTCCTTCACCATTCTCCTTTCTCACAACAAATACAGGAATGTCCTGATTAGGCTGAGAAAGAACAAGGTATACATCATCTTCCCATCGATCAGCCAACTTGTGTTTGCCATCAAACGCAAGGATCTTCACCAAAACACGGTCACCTGGCTGTACAACTGCACTTCTCACCTTCATGTCATAACCTCCCTTCTGTCGTCCTTGTGCAATCTTAGATGCTTCTGTCGCAAGTTCATATGACTGCTGAAGTCGTTCACGAAGAGCTGTTGCATAGGACGTCAACGAATGGTGTTGTTGATTGGTGTTAATTCCAAAAGCAAGGTCAATCGGCAATCGAGGTTCTCTTCCAAACATGAGGAAAAATGGCGAGTAACCAGTCGACTCATGCCTAGTGCAATTATAAGCATGGACTAGGGGTGCTACATGAGTCTTCCAGTCCTTCTTCTGGTTAGGATTCAAAGTACCAAGCATGTTGAGCAAGGTTCTGTTGAAACGCTCACACATGCCATTCCCCATCGGATGGTATGATGTGGTCCTCGACTTGTCCATTCCTAAAATTAAACAAAGCTCTTTTAACAATTTGCTTTCAAAATTGGCACCTTGATCACTATGTATTCGAAGAGGAATACCATAGTGCATCACAAAATGATGATAGAAAGCCTCAGCAGTTGTTCTTGCAGTCATGTTACGGGTAGGTATTGCCTGAGCATATCTTGTAAAATGATCCGTTATGATGAGAAGATGTTGGTAACCTCCCTTGGACGTTTCCAAAGTCAGAAAGTCCATACAGACCAATTCCAAAGGTTGTGTACTGGTAATACTTACAAGAGGAGCTCGAGCATTCGTTGGGGTCTTCCGTCTTAAAACATCTGTCACAATTCTTGATCCAGTCTTCAAACATCAGCTGACATTCCAGGCCAGTAGAATCTGTCTCTGAGAAGTGATAACGTTCTATCACGACCAGGATGCCCAATGTCTGTATGTAAACCTTTTAAAGCATCATTTACATACGCTGATGGAAGCACTAACTGAAGTTTATCACAACCATCTATTGTGACCTTCCTGTGAAGAATTCCTCTTTGGAGAACTAACTTGTCAAAGCTCCGATGTAATGAAGAGTGAACCGAAGTATGTGGATAATCTTCACGGCTAGGCTTCTTCTGAGCTCTAACAAACACTATCCACCTCCTCAACACATCATCTGACTGCTGAGCCATTCTCCAACCCCGATCTGTCATTCCGTGGAAATCTGGTTCTTTCAGGTTAACATCCACAACATCTGCTGATAAACACAAAGACTGTACAAAAGGTTGAACATATAAACAATTGCAAACAGCTTTGACTGACTCTGAGTCTATATGTGTGGATTCCTGCTTTGCTTGTAATCCTGGCAATCTTGATAACCCGTCAGCATCTGCATTATTCAAACCAGACCTGTAAATAATATCAAAGTTATAAGATGCAAGAGCAGCTAACCAGCGATGACCAGTGGCATCAAGCTTAGCAGAGGTAAGTATATAAGTCAATGGATTGTTATCTGTATAAACAGTAAATTTGTTGCCATACAAATAATCATGAAACTTTTCAGTCACGGCCCATTTCAAAGCGAGAAATTCTAAGCGTGAATAATTCTTTTCTGAGCTGAATAATTCTTTCTGACCTCTACTCTAGCATAACTGATAACTCTCTTGACACCACCCTGTTCTTGATAAAGAACGGCTCCCAGTCCTTGGCTGCAGGCCATCAGTATGTAGTTCAAAGAGTTTGGTGTAATCGGCATACCCAAGAACTGGAGGTGAAGTCAATACTTCCTTCAACTTTTGAAAACATTCTTCCTGGCTAACTCCCCATTCCCATGGTTTCTCGGGTACATTCTTGTTTCTCTTGGACTTTGTAGAAGGCATCAAAGCATACAAGGGTTTAGCAATTTTAGCAAAATCTTTTACAAACTTGCGGTAATACCCGGCAAAGCCAAGAAACTGTCTAACTTCATTATGGTTCTTTGGTGTGGGCCAGTCCTTGATCTTCTTAATCTTGTCACTGTCTGCCTCAATACCTTGCTCTGAAACAATATGTCCAAGAAACTTGATCCTGGTCTTGAACAGCGAACACTTACTTGGTGTTAACTTCATCCCAGTCTCCCTTATTCGCTGAAAAACTTGTCTAAGCCTGTTCAGATGTTCCTCATAGGTGTCTGAAAATACAATAATATCATCAAGATATATCAAGCAAGATTTGAGATGGAGACCTTCAAAACATTCATTCATTAGCCGTTGATATGTTTGCAGGACTGTTGCAGAGACCAAAAGGCATGCGGTTATACTCATAAATCCTAATGGCCCAACAGTGAAAGCTGTTCTCTCCCTTGTGTGTTTCTTCAATCTCCACTTGATGATATCCACTCTTCATGTCCAGTGTGCTGTAATACTTGGAACCTGCGAGAGCATCGAACATCTCCTCGATCCGTGGAAGGGCATACGAATCCTTGATCGTCTTCTCGTTGAGATGTCTATAATCGACGCACATCCGAAGTTTACCATCCTTTTTACGAGCCAAGACGATGTTGGATGACCATGGAGAGTAGGATCTGCGGATAATACCATTCGCCAGTAATTGTTGCAGATGATCTTTCACTTCCTGGTACATGGCAGGTGGAATTCTTCGATGTCTCTGCTTAAAGGGTTGATCATCTTCTAGCTCAATGCGATGCTTAACAGCAGTTGTGTGCCCAATATCATCATCACCTGTAGAAAAGATATCTTGAAATTCATGAATAACATGTTTGCCGTGTTCCAGTTGTTCTTCTGTGAAATCTGCTTCAGAAAAATTCATCTTTTTAAGAATAGAATCAAATCCACTATCTGAAACTGATGTTTTACCTGGGATATGTAGATAAGCCTGTTGCTTATAGATCTACATGTGCTTTAATTCAACCCACAAAAGGTTCCATTATACCTGAAGATTTTGACATTGTACCAACCATTGTGAATTATAACTGTAAAGACAAAATGTATGTGGATGTTCATGTTACCAATATTACAACTAGAGCCATCAGTATACCATCTCGAGCTCTTTTGTGTGAACTCCAAGCGGTAACTGTAGAAGACATGGCTGCTTGATTCCATTAGCACCCTTTGCTTGTAACTCAACTTCGATATAGCCATGATATGGAAGTTGTTGACCATCAGCACATTCAATCTTTAAAATGACATCCAAAGGATTCATGGTTACATCAGGAAAACTATTTTTATAAAAACTTTCAGAAATGGTGGATACAGTGGAACCAGTATCCAACAATGCCTTAGTTGGGATACCATTGACAGTTACTTCACTCTCATTTGGATATCCAACTAAATCAGATTCATTTTGTTGTAGATTGCTAATGGGGCGTTTTAAACATATAATCTACAGGTCGCCCATCCCCATAGATTGATTCTAGTTTAAAGGATGTCGGGAATGGTCTAACCTTACCCTGCATCCATACTTCAGGTGTCCTGGTTGTCCACCAACGGAAACAAACTGGTTCACCTCTTGGTGGTTGACGCTGTCTTTTGCTCGACAAACGGGCGCGATTGTGGCTGTTGTGGCTGCTGTTGTCTCCAGTATCGATGTGGCTGCTCCTGTGTCGTAGGTTTAGCATAGTTACCAGAAGAGTTCTTAAGTTTAGCAACATCGGCTGATAGCTGTTTTATCATACCTTTCATCTCCTGTAGTTCAGATGTCTCAGTTGATGTGGCAGCTTTACTAATAGTCTTCTTTGTTGGCTGTCTCTCTGACATGTCAGCTTCCATACGTCTCAACGACCTCAGAAGATTTCCAAAGCTTCCACCTTGGTCGAACAGGTATGCTGACTTGTCTCTAAGATCTGCCCTGAGTCCTGACCACAGCTGATTATGCAGCAGTTCATCCCTGGATGTAGGCGTGAGACCATCATGGGCTGAAGCTCTGTTGAGTATCTCCTCAAGTCGACATGCCCATGATGTAACATCTTCATCTTCTGTCTGACGTGCTCTATAGAATTCTGAAAGAAGACTTTGACCACGGACAACACTACCAAACATATCTTCAAGCTTAGCAACTAATTCATTTACATCACCATCAGGTCCCACACTCATAGCAACTGTAGCAGCTTTGCCACGCAATGACTGCTGTACTACTCTAAATAACACCCTACGAGACAAAGATTCATTGTTCAATAAACAATTATACTGATGTTTCCAAACATCGAACGCTGTTTCGCACTTGGAGTCACCTGAAAAGAAAGGCAATTTTGGAGGTTGATTTAAAGTAATGGATGTTGGGAAATCAGTTTTTGAAGAACCTGATGTATCTGCTGACTGTACATAGCTAGACATCCACTCAACTAACTCTTCAGCACTATCTGCTTTGGGCCATGTTTTTAACTTTTGGAATGCTGAAACAAGTTGTCTAACTTCCTCGCTTGTAGGTTCAGACATGGTGAAACCGTAAAATTCACAAAAACTAAAAATGAAAAATTATGTACAGAAATATGATATATCACACCAGAATACAAGTAACTAAATATATTTAGCCCGTTTTATCCTGTGTATGACACTGAAACAAACAATGAGTAAACTGGAATATGCTGCAAATAAACAATGAATTACATGGTTAGTATTGCAGGTGCATATAAAATTTAGGAAAGAAAAATGAAAGGAATAAGAAAGACCAAAGAGAAAATAGCCAGCAACTAATACCACTGAAACAACTAATCCTACCACTAACTGACTGTTGTTGACTATAGATCTAACACCCTAAACTGTTTAAGTTTAAACTTACATAGTTTTTACTGTTTTTATCTTAGTAAACATTCAACACATCTGCTCGGATGAACACATCGTTAAACATTTGTTAAGGTATTATAGCAGGCATTGTAAATATACACAAGAAAAAACAAAACAAACAAAACAAAAATTATTGAAAATAAAATAAAGCCAAGACAATAATCAAAAGAACAAAAGAAAATGAAAAATACAAAAAATAATATAATAAACAATTATGCACGTGCTAAGTAATATAGTCCAAATGTATCAAAATACTTGAATATTGCGCAAAAATAAAAATAAATAATTTATCTGAGAGCTTAATAAATACTAATCACATGATAACATAAAATACAAAAATAAAACTCACAAATGACACAAGTCCATAGAAAAGTCAACACTGCAGCACACAATAATGTCCGAGTGGAATTCCTTTAAAATGTTCACGAAAAGTCAAGATCACAAATGTCAAGGATACTCATGTTAGGACGTCATTCTGTAGAGGGGTGAAGGTCAATCCTGTACTGTCAACACTCCATCCAAACCATCTGTCAGCCCGTTGTTAGTCCCTACGTCGGCTCCAAATGTAGTAGCATCATCGTTTTGGAACAAATGACAACTGCATTGTTTTGGGTTAAAGGCTCTTTAATGGCTGACAAGTTTCCATTCTTATATCACCCTGTAACAATATAATTAAAATACAATATAACAATACATTCATTATACATATATAAATCTCAGGATACACAATACATAATATTCCATCATTTAAATAATAGTATTTAACATGACATGACATATTAAAGTAATTATTATTTAAATGATGGAATATTATGTATTGTGTATCCTGAGATTTATATATGTATAATGAATGTATTGTTATATTGTATTTTAATTATATTGTTACAGGGTGATATAAGAATGGAAACTTGTCAGCCATTAAAGAGCCTTTAACCCAAAACAATGCAGTTGTCATTTGTTCCAAAACGATGATGCTACTACATAATTACATACTGTCATTCTCAACGGGCCCTTAATGGCGTCAAAGGTAGTTGTGGACAAAATGTTAGAAAGTTTGAAGGAAACTTAATAGCAATTAGTATGGCTCTGGTCGTATACGCATAGTGTTTTTACTTATAAAAATCGCGTGTACGAAACGTTTGCACGATTCTGTGTAATCAATATCAGATATATTGATGTTCGACAAGACGGGGCCTGCAGAACAATGGCTGGGATTTTTACAGTCTATGTGTGATACGAACCCATTAGTATAGCAATGAATGTTAATGGACACCTCGTATCAGAGAAAATCTACAGACACCATTGTCGTATACACGATCAATTTTTAAGACCAAATGATGACATGTCTATGCAGCACAAGGAATTAACGTGGATACACCGACGAACTTTCTGTTCCTCTGTCCCCCTATCTTTCTGTATGTCTGTCGGTCTGTATGGGTGTATCTCCGTCATTTTATCTCTCCCACCCCTCGATGAGTGTGAGGTGTGTTATTAACTTCCAACATTTATTACAATGCGTTTACATTTGCTCGTTTTACTTCTTTTTTTTCTTCGTTTTTAAAAATTCCGATTTATTCATTGCGTGTCATGGCGATGCCACCCCACACCATTATTGACCCACTTCCATAACCGACCATGAGGTACCATATCAGCATGGGCGTAGCACCCGGGGGGGGGGGGGGGGGGGGCGGGGGCAATTGCCCCCCCCCCCCCCAAATTCGGGCAAAACAGTGGGGAAAATTCGGGAAAATTTTATCTGGGTAAAATTTCGGCAAATCAACCCCTCCAGCCCCACTAAATCAAAGTCCCCATACGCCCATGCATATCAGTGTTCACCTAGCCTGCGCCAAAACCTTACACGACCGTCATTGAATTCCAAATTAAACGTGGATTCGTCTCTAAACACGACATTTGACCAACGAGCGTTTGTCCATCGCAGATGACGCCGACACCATTCTAGCCGAGTTTGTTCTAGCGAGGCGTGTGTGCTCAGGACAGCGTGCTTGAACCTTAATTGCATATAAGCACGAAAATAAGTTGAAATGAATGAAAAATGAATGGTCTACGGGCGCATAACAAAGCAGAATGCAGGCGGTTACGAACCGTTTGTTTGCAGACTGATCCCTTTTGTCCGATGGAGTTGCTGTTGAAGCCGACTTGCATTGATATGACAGTTACGGAGGGCTCTGGTGATAAAGCGTCTGCCTTGGCGTCTGGTGGTGGCAAGGGCAAGACGTAGCCCAGTGGTAAAACGCTCGCTCGATGCGCGGTCGGTTTGAGATCGATCCCCGTCGGTGGGCCCATTGGGCTATTTCTTGCTCCAGCCAGTGCACCATGACTGGTACATCAATGGCCGTGGTATGTGCTATCCTGTATAGGATAGTGCATATAAAAGATCCCTTGCTGCTAATCGAAAAGAGTAGCCTATGAAGTGGCGACAGCGGCTTTCCTCCCTCAATATCTGTGTGGTCCTTGATCATATGTCCGATGCCATATAACCGTAAATAAAATGTGTTGAGTGTATCGGTAAATAAACCATTTCCTTCCTTCTGGTGGTGGTAGTTCGTAGTTGTCTTGGACTCTACCCGTGTCTCTCCCATATTCTGCTAATGACCGACTGTGAGACACTGATTTGATGATCTATGCAAGTCTTGTGTTTGACCAGCTTGGAACATCCTTATGGCTCTAAGACATTCCTCCAATGTCATTTGGCGCATTGTTACAATTCAGCAAGTGACTGAGCAATGACGATCTTCACAGCCATTTATGCTCAACAAGTGCACGTGCAGCATGCTTTAAGCGGTTTAAGTACAAATTGAGAGACTTGTGTAAAGCCATTCCTACCCCGTTTTGCATTCGATTGCGAAGGAAATAAACAGTTAGTGAATTGAGACATCACATATCACATGTTCGTGGTCGATAATGACTTGGCTACAATGTGTATAAATTGTAATTAAATATCCTAAGTATTATAACATGTTAATGTTAAAAATATTGCAATATCCCCTACTTTTTATGAGAAGTATACGTATATATTCATGTGAAAAGAAAAGTGTGACATTTGAGAGCATTTAAAAAGACTGATGCAATAAACCGTGTATTGTTTGACTTTGTATTAATTTTCACTGCGTGTATTGTTTTCACGAGTACACATTTAAGGTCTCTGGGGTACAGTACATATAACACAATACAATAATATAGTATTATACAGGTGTTACATATTCGCGATACAAACGATAACGTTTTTACACTCTTCGTTTTTGTTAGCCACCTTTTATTCATCACAGCGTCACAGCGGGTAATGTTTACTATCGTTAGGCTTCTATTATCCGTGTTGATATAAAATGTGTAACCACTTATAACCTAACGTAGATGGGACGTATTGCTATGGCCTTTATACTGTTGGTTTATGGCAAACCTGTCACTAGTCTGACAATTTCTATTTGCTGTATAGATACTGCGGTGTTTGCTTTGTACGATATCGGCTATTCAAAACACAACGTGTATATGTCTTGTCTATATCGGCATTGGCGTGTGTTTGTGTATGCTAGCGTAGTTCAAGTATCCTTGAACTAGTCCTATGTAAAGAAGAGTATTTGGACGGTTGAGCCCATCTGACAATGCCGTTAACCCTCTAAATATCCGTTAACACTGTGATAAACTGTCTTATTTGTTTTGTTAATATGTCTTCTTAAAGCGACTCTCCTGCGTTTGCAACCATTAAAACCTATTTCCAATAATAAATCCTTTTTAACAACTAAAGTTTTACTCTTGAATAGAGTTATTTGTTCACAATATCAGTGACTGTATATCCAATGTGGTTTTGGTCGTCCTAATGTTTGTAGTAGCTCAAATTTCATTTTACTCCCTACTTTAAATGTTTTCGTAGCTGGAGGGGCCGAAGTATGCGTTGTCCCCGACTTCAGTTGAAAGTCGATCTAACTATGTATTTGAATGAATATTTTAATATAAAAAAAAATGTCACTCCGACTGTTTAAAAACATTTAGCTCATAATTCTCCATGCTATTAGAATTGTTTTAATACGCCAGTTACTGACACCTGTAATAGCTTGTTTTCATCACATCAAATATTATTTTAATAACCATGTTACAGCTTTTTTAATATCCTGCCAACGGACCAGTTTTAACATTTTTTTTTTTTTACTGTAATTAGTTTTGGTTCAATATATTTTCAAAGACAAATACAATTTTCCACTTTTTAGTTTTGTATACATTAGCAGTGATAATATAAGGAATGTGGTGAATACGAATATTATACAATATGCATGACTTAACAACTAAATGTTTTCCCACAGGTATCAGGAATCGTCGGCTCTGCTGATCTTCTGGCTGGTGTATTTTTCCTCTTGTCTATTCTGCTTTATTCAAAGTAAGTACAGTTTTCACATACAATTTAAATTGATTCCTCTGGTGTAATTGAAACTGGAAATCATTTTCAGATTTCTAACATAATGGTAACATATCTGTACACATGCTATCCTATATTCGCTATTATAGACATTTGATGATAAATACTTATTCACTTCCAACAAATTGATACAAATATATCTTGAAAAAATATCTTCCTTATGTTCTAAAAAGGTTTTAAGATATAAATTTAAAAAATAGTTCATATTTTGTTTGATAGTAATTCACATACGGTATAAAGTGAATTTTATATGGAAGCATTTTGAAGTTAGTTCAAATATTTTCTTTGAGTTATTAGAAGATGACACAAATAAAGAAATAGGTGATCTATGCCTCGTAATTCTAATTCTGAATGAATGAATAGATGTTTAATGACACCCCAGCTCAAAAAATACATCGGCTATTTGGGTGTTAATCTATAGTAAAGTAGATGATTAACATCAATATAAACATTCAAGAGTTGAATTAAAACAGTGTAAAGAACCTTGGAAAATAATTCTAATACATACATGATGCAATTTAGTAACACAGTAATAGATTGTGGTTCTTTACGACTTGCAGGAGTTTGTTAGTAAACTGGGATCTGGGATCAACGGAATGTCCGCAGACACAGCGTCCACAGTTGCTGGTGGTCAGTTTAATGTTGGCTGCAGTTTCCACACTGTGTAAGGAACATGGTATTACAGTATTAGCCGTGTGTGCTGTTCTAGACGTGGCCATATTCTCCAGGAAGGGCATTTTAAAGTGAGTACCATACCTATGTATACTATATGTGTGTTGAAAAAGTACAACTATGATGGGATGCTCTTAAGAATAACTGTCACAACAGTGATGATATCAGATGTTCACGAAAGGTGAGCATATTCTGCCCCACACCACTGGTGTTATCTGTCATGAGTACTGCCACCATAGCTGTCAAGTTGGTCACAATGTTTCACCAAAAAATAAAAAGGTTTGCACAAGTTCAAAATATGGAAAAACATGAGCTATCATGTTGGTCAGTGATGCATTGTATATAGTAGAAATGCATGCCCATGATAATGTACTTAAATTTTAATATGAATAAAAATACCCGGAGTTTTGTCTATTCTTGTTTTTTGTGTGTGCGTTTTTTTATACAAATGAAAGAAAATCCACCAACAATATACACTTATTGTTTCTGTTCTACCATGTTTGTAAATGTATTTGCAAAATACACTGAATGTATTTTTATATTTGCTTGATCGTCAACACACCTCAACAACCAGCGAACTTGTTTTATTATTCTTTTCATTTCAACTCATTTTTGTACAAGTAGTTTTTATATGCGGGATGGTGACTTTAACATAGATCTACAATTATTGAATAGAGGAGGTTATTTATTAGTTTTTAAAGCATACAATTACATTATTTTGTTTCTATGAGGGTTTTAAAAAAAATATCTATACCTCATTTTTTTTTTACAGAATGTTTTCTGGAGGAAGCACAAGGCATCTGATGCCATTATTTCATCGATTGTTTTATATATTTTTAACAGTGAGTACAAGACATTTTTCACTTCTTTTAAGAACATTATTACAATAATAATGTAAACATTATCTAAATAGGCCTACATGTACTTTTAATTTTTATTTATATCCATATAGAATATTTAACTACTTTTATGTGTTCTGATGGCAAATGAAATATAAAAACTGTGTCTATAGGTAGTACTAAACCAGATAACTTCCAGTTGGGTCAAAGTTCGAGATGCACCAACTGTTGATAGAGAAGTTAACACCATAAGTTCTGTGATTGGTGATAAATGTGAGTGTGTTGGTTATAAAAAAGAATTAGTTTCATCTGGGCAAAAAATGTATGCAATTTTATTTCATCTAGTACCACTGTGTCAAGTATGGGGTATCTGTAAAAAAATAGTACTCAAATGTTTTGCGGTATTAGGGTAGTCTTAGACGCTACCCGTTATTTCTGAAATGAGCAGCTTGACCCCCAATTTTTTTCCAAATCACTTTAAGGGTGAGGGATGGTAGTATTTATATCTGTGGTGTTTATGTCGATTGATATGCTGTGGGTAGGAGTTTTAGCCACATATGTTACTATTGTCGTCTATGGGATTTGATTTGGTAGTATACACCCTATAGACTTCTCACATTGGTTAATGTTAAGCAAACAAAAAGTCAAACATTATTCAGTTCATTGTGATGTTCAGTGTACTTTTCTGGTGTTATGCACTCCAGTGCTGTTTGCAAATCTGTCATGGTGTATTCACCAATTTCAATTTAGGTAACTGTGTCACAAGAACATTTATATAAAACACCATTGGAGATCAACTGGAACACAAAAGGTGGTTTTTTCACAGCTGCGTACCTGATCTTGGTGTCATTGTATATCTCACTATGCATACTGGCAGCATACCCTGTGTGTACAATATTACTGCTGTGAGCAAATAAATGAGATTACAACTACACTGGCACAGTGAAGTGGTTCAGTGCATAACACAAAGAGTGCATATCTGCATATACAGTTACTAGGAATCTAGCATGAAAGACACTAACAACTAACCATTAACACTTGTCCTGGACAAACAGCTTAAACGTACAGACTGAATTGGGACTGTTGACATAATCATTTATATAAACTTCTTTCTTTATTTTAACTTTTTGCATAAACCCTTTTTAAATTCCTTGTAAATAAATTTAATTGAATCAGCAATTTAGTATTTTTATCTAATTATTTGTATAAACCTTTTTAACCTTTCTCATAAACTTTAAAAAATATATAAATTATATGCCCCCCCCCCAACCCCCCGCCCCACACCCTCTTCTTCTGAGTACAGTTTTTGGCCCTGTGTTCTCAATGAGTATATTTGAACATTAAATTTATATGAGCACGTTAAATCCCGAAATCTGACCTGACAGTCGTTTGTGGGCATACAAAAAACTGTTTATGTAGAATTTGTTTTTAAAGCAAACATCAAAGACTATATGTAATTAAGAAAGCTTTGATATGGACTATTAAATAAACTGGCCAATCTGTTCATTGCAGGATTTATAACAGTCAAAACTTTAATAATAATAAATAAATTTAAAAAATCAATGGGACTTGATAAATTTGTCATATAACATTATAGGTTATCAGGTTTATATTTTATGGTAACCTGTATATGGAACACTATATAGTTATTTAGACCAGATTTATATTTTATGATAACCTGAATATTGATTAATAAACACTAGTTATTTTGACCAGATATATAGTTTTATGGTAACCTATATATTGATTAATAAACACTAGTTATTTTGACCAGATTTATATTTTATGATAACCCAAATATGGATTAATAAACACTAGTTATTTTGACCAGATTTATATTTTATGGTAACCTATATATGGATTGCTAAACACTAGAGTTATTTTGATGATTTTGATAACAAGAGATAAATTGTTCACATCAAAGGTAAGAAAGAAACTGAATGTTCATGGAACTCCATGGTTAGAAAGCCCACTTGAGATACAATAGAACTAATAGAACTGATTCCACTGAGTTATTGCCCATTCCTGGCTGGTATAAAGGTCCATGGTATGTGATGTCTTGTGAGAATGTGCCTATAGGAAATCCCATTCTGCTTATAAATCAATAGTAAGAGTAGTCTAGTATATTCAGGGCTGAGCCTGAAATAATCGCTGGGGTAAAGAGGCAGAAAAAATATCAGTTACTAGTACTTAGTAATTGTATGTGTGTATAACAAATGTTGTATATCATGTTGTTTGCTGTTGTAATTTTCAGTTTTCCATATTGCTTGGTATTCGGTTGTGGATTATGAATGGAACTCTCCCAGAATTCCAAGAGCAAGACAATCCTGCATCTTTCTCACCAGTATTACTTACAAGGTAAAAATACATGTTTTAATTTGTTCCAGTTAAACTGATAGAACATGTTTTAGATATTCATTTTAAATTTGGTAACATGTTAAATTATACATTATGAACTATTATTAAGACTTAGACTGAAAAGTCTGTCTATTTATTATCATTATCATCATCACCACCACCATCATTATCATCACCATCATCATCAGCATCATCATCACCATCATCATCAGCATCATCATCATCATCATCATCATCATTATTATTAGCATTGCATTATTGTTATATTTCTTTTCAGAATCTTGACCTACAATTACCTGTATGTGTTCAACTCACTGTTACTAATATTTCCCATGACCCTCTGTTATGACTGGCAAGTCTCAAGCATCCCATTGGTGGAAAACATCACTGATCCACGTAACCTAGCGACAATCATATTTTATATCATCATCATGCTAATTGTCTACAGGAGTTACATCAATTTCATGTCACAGGTAATAATTTCTGAATGTAATTTTTGAAGACAGTTATAGAATAATTAATCACATTGGAAGACAAGTTAAACATTTAAATAATTCCAACAAACCCAACAGATATATTATAAAAAGTTAAACAAGTATATTTGATGCCATACCTTTCACCATGTGATCATTTCTAGAATATATTATTTAGTAATTGTAATCATACACATACATGTACCATGCACTGATAGCTTATTCATTTCCCTGAGTGAGAAACTATTAGAACGTTTAAAAACTACTTTGGTATGATTTTGTCTTACAAAATGGTACACAGTTTTGTATTTTAATTATTCCAAAGTAATGAATTTATGAGTTTGTTCTTTCATTTCAATGAGTGAGAAGTTATTTGTTTTAAAAAACTGCTTTGGTATGTTTTTGTCTAATAACCAAAATGGTACTCAATTTTGCATTTTAATGAATAATGAAGTTAGGAGTTTGCTTTGGAAGTAACATGTTGTGATGAATTAATAGAATGGCAGAAAAATGTATGAGTTTTATTCTGTAAAGAACAAGAAAATGCAACATAATATAATAAATTATTGCATTGCTATAGCATCTGAACAGCAACTGACTTGTTTTTCAGGAAGGTGAAAACTTCAACATTCCGCTCATTGCTCTCTCTCTGCTCATTATTCCTTTCCTTCCTGCGTCCAATCTGTTTTTCCGTGTCGGATTTGTGGTTGCTGAAAGAATACTTTATATCTCAAGGTGAGTTCCACGTATCTTGTCTTCAACATACTAGAGAATACTATTCATTAAGCATGCTTTACGTGTCAGTTGTAAACGCCTGCCTACTTTGTGGTTGCTGAAAGAATACTTTATATCTCAAGGTGAGTTCCACGTATCTTGTCTTCAACATACTAGAGAATACTATTCATTAAGCATGCTTTACGTGTCAGTTGTAAACGCCTGCCTACTTTGTGGTTGCTGAAAGAATACTTTATATCTCAAGGTGAGTTCCACATATCTTGTCTTCAACATACTAGAGAATACTATTCATTAGGCATGCTTTACGTGTCAGTTGTAAACACCTGCCTACTTTGTGGTCAGTCTGAGATAAGTGGGCCCATTAGGCTATTTCTTGCACTAGCCAGTGCACCACAACTGGAATAACAAAGGCCATGGTATGTGCTATCCTGTCTGTGGGATGGTGCATATAATAGATCCCTTGCTAATAATGGAAAAAAATGTAATGGGTCTCCTCTCTAAGACTATTTGAGATCAAATAGGCGATGATTAATAAATCAGTGTGCTCTAGTGGTGTTGTTAAACAAAACAAAGTTTAACTTTATTTTTAAGTGTCATTTGCCAAACTGAAATATATGTACAAATACGAATTTGGTGAATATATAGTGTAATACACTCAAGGAAAACATTTCTGTGCATTTCTTGCTCATGGTATATTTGTTTAACAGTAATAAAGGTAAAACTAAATTGTTTTCAAGATTTTATTTATTGTTTAATAGTAAATACTACAAAGACAATTTGTAAAATTATGGTTTGTCCATTTGAGTCACAAATTTCAACCATTTACAAACTTTCAAGGAACTTTTTTTCAGGAAGTATATTTCATAATAAATTTGCAAAAATATTACTGGTAATTATAAAACAATCATAGTTATTTAGCCTTTATATTTTTTGTATAACTAAGATCTCTGAATTTTGGGTATATTCTTTCAAACAAAATTAACACACTTGCTAGCAGTATGTTTCATGTTTATGTCCAACTTGAATATTTCAATTTTGGTTTTTTTTACCATTCAACTTTGGAAGATAAAGAAAGCAGATGGTAACATAGGTGAAGGACAGTAAAAAATGATCGAGTGTTTTGCATCTGAAATACATGGGGGGGGGGGGGGGCAAGACGTAGCCCAGTGGTACAGCGCTCGCTCGATTTGTTGTTGGTGTAGGATCGATCCCCGTCGGTGGGCCCATTGGGCTATTTCTCGTTCCAGCCAGTGCACCACGACTGGTATATCAAAGGCCGTGGTATGTGCTATCCTGTCTGTGGGATGGTGCATATAAAAGATCCCTTGCTGCTAATCGAAAAGAGTAGCCCATGAAGTGGTGACAGCAGGTTTCCTCTCTCAATATCTGTGTGGTCCATAACCATATGTCTGACGCCATATAACCATAAATAAAATGTGTTAATTGCGCCGTTAAATATAACATTTCTTTCTTTCTGAAATACACATAATTACGACATGCCATAAAATACTTGTAGAGGAATGTTTAATACACTTTAATGATTGAAACACCTTCATGTTTATACATATGTTTACCATACTGGTTATACCCCTATGACTTGACATTTGTTATGCTGACAACTGACTGATGGAAGTAATTATTACCTTGTAACTTGACCACCACAAATATAATACATGTTCTTTGATGAGTGACTTTGTCATTCACAGATTGTATGCCACTTCACAAACACACTGACAGGTTATTATATTTTATTTAGACAGCAAATTTCACCACTAAGACATCAAGCTGTGACTTTGATAGATTTGAAAATATTTTGGACTCATTTTACACTTGACTATCTCACAAAGATGCATTATCAGAAACATAAATGTACTTAGTATTTAAACATTTAGATCCTTGTTCAAAAGAAAATCTTCATCTCAGTATGACATCTATGTTATGGCAATGCGTTTTTGGGTTGAATCATTTTTATACAGTCCTTAGTTAAAATACAAGCTGAATATTGTAGTGATTCCAAAGTCCAAGCACTTTTTACATAATGCCAACGTCCATTAAGTTAAGTCATATCCACCATGGCTTGACCCAGGGAAGAGATTGTAGTGATGTTGACTGATGCAAATATATGTTTAGTTATTTAGTTAACAGTATCAAAGTAACAGAACATTCATTGGTTTTTGGGATATCTATTTTATTGTAGAGTGATTCCCTGAATAGAAATAAAACTGATCCCAAAACTACTCTAGTAATCTGTGCATTTAATTAATTATTTACTAATCTTATATGAACCTTAAAGAGTGCCTACAATACAATATGTTTTTGTTTGAACTGCTTTGAGTTATTGGGTGTGCTCATTCGTTGATGTTAGTTGATTTTTAAGGCTCAAGCTTACTGTTCAGGACAGGTGTTAATGGTTAGTTGTTAGTGGTTAGGGAGAGACAAATTGATATAGTGGCTTCATATTCCCATACATCTCGTTTGAGAAATTAAAACTCACTTTAGGTTTGAGCTAGTACTTTGGAATGTGAACTCTAATGAGTTCTAATGTTGATGGTTTAACCACTATGCCACCGAGACCAATACTGAATAAGCATCATGTAATCAAATTTAATTAATATGTAATCTAATTTTATTAATGATGAGTTTGTTGACACATGCTGGTTTGTGTGTTCATTTCAGCATGGGGTCTTGCCTGCTGGTTGGGTATGGACTCAGTTTGATACTACACAAGGCTAAAGACACGGAACCTGTTATTAAGGCTATTGTTGTGGCTTACCTTCTGGTCCTGGCAGCTAAAACCTGGTCACAGAACCAAGTGTGGCACTCACGAGAATCTCTATTCAGGTAAACTAAAATTTGCATTATGTTTTGTCAATTTATACTATAATGTTGCCCAGTGTTAAAACACTTGCTTGGTGCATGATCGGTGTGGTTTCCATCCCCATCAGTGGTCCCATTTCTCATCCCAGCCAGTGCACTATCACTGGTATATCAACAGCAGTGGTATGTGCTATCCTGTGTGGGATGGTGTTTATAAAAGATCCCTTGCTACTAATGCAAAAAGGTAGCGGGTCTGCTCTATAAGACTATATGTCAAAATTACCAACAGTTTGACATTCAATAGCCAATAATTAATAAATCAATGTGCTCTAGTGGTGTCATTAAAAATCCCAAACTTTAACTTTTAACTTTATTTATACTGGTCATATTGGTACCAACAAAATTACTTTCAAATGTTTATTTCAGAGAATGAAGGGACATATCTATACATGATATTTATATAGTTTAGGTTGCCTGTTGAATACAGTTAATGGGATATATGATGCAAATATCTGCATCATCAGTTTTGAGATATCCTTGTCAGCAAAACACTGTGTTCCTTTCAGCTAAATACTTGTGTGAAGTGTAAAGGGTTTGGCAGGAGGACATTTCCCCTCCTGTGCTTTCTTGTGGTGTCCATAAATGGACATAATATTTATATATTAGTGTGTGTTTGCCTACTTTTATTTGGGTTGTTTACGAAAAAAAAAAGAGAAATGTTTTATTTAACGATGCACTCAACACATTTTATTTATGGTTATATGGTGTCAGACATATGGTTAAAGACCACACAGATATTGAGAGAGGAAACCCGCTGTCAAGACTTCATGGGCTACTCTTTTTGATTAGCAGCAAGGGATCTTTTATATGCACCATGCCACAGACAGGGTGGTACATACCATGGCCTTTGATATACCAGTAGTGGTGCACTGGCTGGAACGAGAAATAGCCCAATGGGCCCAGCGACGGGGATTGATCCCACACTGACCACACATTGAGCGAACACTGTACAACTGGGCTACGTCCTGCCCCTGGGTTGTTTACGAAGGAAGGAAATGTTTTATTTAACGACGCACTCAACACATTTTATTTATGGTTATATTGCGTCGGACATATGGTTAAGGACCACACAGATATCGAGGGAGGAAACCCGCTGTCGCCACTTCATGGACTACTCTTTTCGGTTAGAAGCAAGGGTTCTTTTATATGCACTATCCCATAGACAGGATAGCACATACCATGGCCTTTGATGTACCAGTCATGATGCACTGGCTGGAGTGAAAAATAGCCCAATGGGCCTACTGACGGGATCGATACCAAACCGACCGCGCATCAAGTTTACTGGTGCACCCATTTACTAAGTAAGAAACCGGCATCGTGGTTAGGCCATCGGTCTACAGACTGGTAGGTACTGGGTGAGTGCTCTGCAAGGGTCAATGGGTAGGTGTAAACCACTTGCACCGACCAGTGATCCATAACTGGTTCAACAAAGGCCATGGTTTGTCTTATCCTGCCTGTGCAGGAAGCGCAAATAAAAGATCCCTTGCTGCTAATCAGAAAGAGTAGCCCATGTAGTGGTGACAGCGGGTTTCCTCTCAAAATCTGTGTAGTCCTTAACCATATGTCCGACGCCATATAACCGTAAATAAAATGTGTTGAGTGCGTCGTTAAATAAAACATTTCTTTCTTTCCATTTACTAAGTAGTCTGTTGGTACTTCTGGATGGAGCCATCAGCCGTACATCCATACATCCTATGAACTTGTATGCTAGAATTAGTATGAATGTCAACCCTGAAGTTAAATTGTTTGCCATATGTATCATTATCACAAGTATACAAAATGTACTCTTTTCCAGATCCTCATTTGCTGTCTTTTTGTCAACAAAGATAATTATAAAATTATGATTATACATTGCAAATTTCTTCGTCCATCCACTTGTGAAGTACTCATCACCACCATTATCTCCAGCATTTAACATGAATGAAAAAAGATGATGACTATTTGTGCTGGATACATGGTTAATACAATAAAATCTTCCAACTTCATTATATTGTAGGCTATATATGGGGCTGCATGTAGCTGACTCATACATGCTCTGAACGCCTAGTTTAAATGAAGACAGTAATAAAGATTTCTTCTTCTTTTTTTTTTTTTTTTTAAAAAAAAAAAATCAAGTTTTCAGTTTTTATCATTTTACTGATGTGTTTTGCAAGATTTAGTTTATAAATATTTAGAAAACAGATAGCAAAACAAATTCTTACTTTAATTTTTTTTTTTTTTTACTAAATAATAGGTACAGTAGATCTTTCATATTTACTTGTTAATAATAAATTTGTCGTGGAAAACCTTACAGGTAAACAGTCATGGGCTTCCCTAATTTATCTTCATATGTTGACAGATTTATGTTGTTCTGAAGTAGTGTTTTATTTTGGATTTATGATGTAGTTGCGGTTTTCTCGTCACAGCCTGACACCACTTAACATATGTTCTCGTTATTGTGTCCGGTTTATTACACTGTGTAATGTTGTCCTAATCTTACACAGGTCTACACAAACAGTAATTTTAACATGTCACTAGGCCACTGAAAATTGCAAACACAATCGTTACAATCGTTTCATTCGTACAAGTCTGGTTTTATGTGACCTGTATTTCATTCATAGATTAAATTTAAGACATCATTTACATTGTTCAAAATATACCAGCCTCTGTGGTATCGTGGTTAAGCTATCGGACATACAGCTGGTAGATACAGGGTTCTCAGCCCGGTACCGGCTTCCACCCAGAGCGAGTTTTAACGACTCAGTGGGTAGGTGTAAGACCACTACAGCCTCTTCTCTCTCACTAACAACTAACCCACTGTTCTGGACAGACAACCCAGATAGCTGAAGTGTGTGCCCAGGACAGTGTGCTTGAACCATTTATCTTACAACGAGATGTTTTAAAATGTATCTAATGAGCGAAAGCGAGTTTGATATGTTTTTAAACAACGAGTTGTGAAATAAATGGGATCTAACGGACACGGATGTATTATTCTATTTCTTACATATCCTCAAAAACCAGGTTTTAAACAACGAGTTGTGAAATAAATGGTATCTAACAGACATTATTGTATTATTCTATTTCTTACATATCCTCAAAAACCAGGTCTTAAGCAAATTTTAACATCTTTTTCAACTAAAAGTTATTTACAGCCCTTGCACTTACGCCACACAGACAAATGGTTGTCAGGTTAACTATACGTCACAGTGTAATCAATTTTGATCCTTCTGTTTTTTTCATTGGATATATGGCATTGGTGACCTGGTCATCACCTAGGAGCAGCCAGTCATATGTCTTGAAATTGTTAACACACGTACATACATGTTTGTGTAAGTTGACATGAAATGAAAATGTTTGGACAAACAAAATGTACCTCAATGATTCACACAGCTTGCAGATGATGGGTTTTTTTCATACCCCAATGAATATAAAAGAAATAACAAACAATTCTTAAATGTATTTCACAATACAAACTTCCATATACATGTGTATGCATCACACTAAAGTTTGTTATTATGATAAAAAACTTGAATGAAAAATCAATAAAATCTTGTTCAATCACCCTTATTATGGTTAGAAAGTAATCATCTTGGGGATAAGTTATTGATTTTACCATTTGCTATGGATTTATTGACACAAGATGTAGAAAATCTGACCATTTACAGTCTTTAAGACCTAATCATCACTTCTTTATTGATCCATTTAGTGTGCTCATTCTCAGTTCATATTTTTATCACCATATAATAACTAAACAGGGGGCAGGGGTTAATGATTAGTTGTTAGTGATGCAGGGCTTGAAACGGCCCGTGGACAACTTAAATATTAAAAAAATAATGGCATTAGTCGCCCAAATATTATTATGTGGGCTATCTTCTTTTGAGCAATAACCTATGAGCCTCTATTAATATTTGTAATCCACATTAAAATCTTGCTCGTGGTTCTCTTACCATAATTTGCCAACATCCATTATTGTCTTTTGGGCCACCATATTTTTTGGTGAGTTTCGAACCTTGGTGATGGTGAACAGGCGTGGCACAGTGTAAATTATAGTGGTATGGCTCGAGGTTGCCAGATTATCCTATCAAATTCACCTTTGAAGGACATTTTCACAGATACAACAAATATAACCACACACACATGCCATGCCATACCTCTTTTAGGGCTTCTAGAATTTTTATAAAATTCACTAGCCATGGGATCGGTGATTTAAAAAATTTGCTAGCCACAATTTAAAATTCACTAGCCCAACTTTACTTTAAGTTAATACAATTTTACATGATATGTCACCTAAAGAGGGAGATAGAGCTTAAAAACACTAGCATTGGGGGTTGGGGTGGGGGCAAGATATTCATATTTACAAAATAGACGTAACTGCAACATTTGACCTCCTTTTTTTCACTAGCCATCGGGCATGGCAATAGTAGTTATTTACTAGCCCATCATTGAATATCACTAGCCATGGGAGTGGGGCTACCATAATCTAGAAGCCCTGCCTCTTTGAAAAGTGGTATGGCCATACCGTCTGCACTGCCCCTGGTGAGAGAGAAGTTGGTATGGTGGTCTGACACACCCCTATTGACTTGTTATAGTGTGATAAGACAGGAATCTAGTCACACTAAATGTGACTCTGATTACACAGCTTATTAACACATTCAGTTTTAATGTTCCTAAGACTATGCAATAGATTGATTACTTTATAATTATTTATTACAAATAAATGTAAAAATAGCATTATTATCCATATGGTTAATAATAATCATATGAAGCACACATGTAATAACAAGTGTAATGACGTTGCCTCTCCAGTCCTAGCTCAGACTGTGCATTTGAAATATGACGTCATTTCATTGTCACCTTCTACTAGTTGTGGCTGAAACATTTTGAGTTGGGTCTTGTTATTCATAAAGAAAACAACAATAATAATATGGATAATAAAGAAATTATTACACTCGCGTGTGAGTCGTACTGATTTTACGAAACTAGTGTCAGGATTCATGTATTATCTTCACTCTCGCTTGGGCAATACAAAAATCCTGACACTCGTTTTGTAAAATCAGTACGATACAAAAACTCATATAATAACCTCTATATATGTCATACTTGTAACTATGATATATAACACTTTAAGGTTGATGACCAAGACTTAAACACTGTACCACGAATACCTAATATACTTAATATCTAATTAAAATTAGCTCCACTGGTTAATTACTAGACCAGTAGAGCTAATTATTTTTAATCAGATTGCACCAATACCAGTATATTAATTTTAAACGAAGCCACCATTTATTTCATTTCAACTTGTATTCATGCTTATATCCAATTAAGGTTCAAGCATGCTGCCCTGGGTACACATCTCAGCTATCTGGGCTGTCTGTCCAGGACAGTGGGTTAGCTTTTAGTGGTTAGTGAGATAGAAGAGAGTGTAGTACCCACTGAGTTGTTAAAACTTGCTTTGGGTGGGAGCCGGTACCGAGTTGTGAACCCAGTACCTACCAGCCTTATGTCCGATGGTTTAAACATGACACCACCGAGGCCGGGTCCCCCATTTATGCTTTGTTTGGTGGCTGTTTACCACAGGTTTGACTGTATATGAAACTGGTGCATGTCCTTTGGGTAAATTAAATTACACCAACATAATTTAAGTTTTAATGTAACAGTACTGACAGCAGACTGAAATATATTGTGATCTCATATATTCCTATAAAGCCCACTTCAGTGGGGAGATAAGAGAGACCGTGGGATATCATATCTGTAAAATGAGACTTGTATTTGTTCACACCAAGGTATAAATTTTGTGAGCATTAACAATGCTTCGAAGTGTGCCAAACAAACTACAATGTGTACCCCTAACAAAAGATGAGTGGACCATCTGTTTGAATTGACAGATGTATTGCCATGGTGATGGTAAATGATAAAAAAAAAAAAGAGTTTTGCCACTGGAGGTCTCACCTGTGTTAACATGCACCCGAGCTTTCCCTCTCGGTCAATATGAAAGAGGTTGTTAAAACTCCATAGGTAATACATAATCGCTCTTATCGTGAATGTGACAGGAATGAAATGAAGTCGATTCAATAAAACTGAGCAAAATAGCCCAGACAAACAGGGTGCTGTGTCTGTGGTGTCTCACACATGATGGGTAAACGTTCACACAGCCTGTGATGTTTTTCAAGTGTGTTTGATCGAGAGCTGAACCGATTAGAGAAAATGTTGACAAATGCGCAAAGTAAATACATTATGGAGAATAACCCAGCGTTAAATTGTATTTTACATTGCATCATATAATCTAATTATTCGTGACAATACAGCCTGAGCATATGGGTCAGGGGATTTGGGGAATTTTTTTTAGGGCAAAACCCTTTTTTAAAGGTCTATCCTAGTGTTACATTGTATTCTTTTTTATAACTTGCATGAGGTGAGTTAATTGATTGCTACTTTGTAAATAAACAGTTTCTTTAACTTCTGTATTATTTAATCAACAAATAGTGGATATTTATAGTGTTTTCCTTATCTTGTTTTAGCATGGTGCAGCACCATGCCTCAGTAGTCTAGCACCATCTTGCCTCAATCAGCACCATGCTGCACTGAGATTAAACTAGCCTTTTTCAGTAATTAATTCTAAAATTGCCTTTATAAAACACCCAAAAAGGTATTATTAATTAATAAAATATGCCTTTTATATCTTTTGCCATTAATTTATTAAAACAAGCACATAAATTACATTAATGTTTATTTTAATTAAAAAAAATTGTATTTTTAATGAAAAACAAGTGTCCTGCAAATGGTGAAAATGTCCCAAAAGTGTTTGATCTACCATGCCTTGCCTAATTTCTAGGGAAATCACTAATTTACAAATTAAGGCAAATTCTTTTCAAATTGCAATAAAGTACCATCCCATATGCTTATGCAAGATAGTACCGTGAAACCTGTCTAAACTGGTTCACGTCGGGGACCTAATATTTATCCTATTTAAACAGGATCTGGTGTTTAAAGGGTCACATTTTAGAATTTAGAAAATTTGGGATCATGAAACTTGGCTGGTTTTGACATGATTCAAGTTTCTTCTAGGTCTAGTTTAGACAGGTTTCACTGTATATGAAATTATCAATATTATTTTTAAGTAGTTGTTACAGTCAAACTTGCTTTAAAGTTTAAACTTAAAGACAATCTGTTCTAGTAGTACATTGTAGTAGTATTAAATAATTTGGGGAAATATTAAGGAGTACTCTTAGGTGAAGGTGGGATCAATCCCCGTCGGTGGGCCCATTGGGCTATTTCTCGTTCCAGCCAGTGCACCACGACTGGTATATCTAAGACCGTAGTATGTACTACCCTGTCTGTGGGATGTAAAAGATGCCTTACTGCTAATCAGAAAGAGTAGCCCATTAAGTGGCAACAGCGGGTTTTCTCTCTCAATATCTGTGTGGTCCTTAACCATATGTCGGACGCCATATAACCATAAATAAAATGTGTTGAGTGCTTCGTTAAATAAAACATGTCTTTCTTTCTTTCTTTCTTTCTTAGGAGAAGTGGCTGCTTGAGCTGCTTTGACTATTGAGATATGCAATGTTGAGCAATATTGTGAGATTTTGTATGTATAATTTATTTGGAAAAATATATGGTTGCATTTTAAATGTGATAACATACTAATGATTTGTTTTGCAGATCAGGTGTCAGGGTGTTACCACACAACTCAAAGGTTCATTACAACCTTGGGAATTACCTCAAAGACACTGGACAAAATACAGAAGCAATCTGGCACTACCGAAAATCTCTGGAGTACGTAATAAAATTGGAACAGTGTACCTTTAAAAACAATTTTTTTTGACAAATTACTTGCTTTTCAGTACTAAAGATCAACTTTAGATCTTTTTCCCTTATTTAGAAACATGTCATTCTTCATTCAGTTTGTTTGCATTAATTAATTTGTTGTAATACAAATAAACATTATACGTTTTTCACTTCCCAAGATCACACTTCGTTCCATTTGTAATTACTAGTCCCCTACCGGTACAATCAGAGGGGACTATAGGTTTTATCTCTGTCCTTCTGTCTTTCTGTCTGTCCATCTCTCCATCTGTCTGTCCCACATATAGTTTTCCGGATGTTGTTTTAACAATGCCTTGAGATATTGTGTTGACATTTTGTGTATAGCTTTGTTATTTATTGTGACAGATCAAGTTTAACTTTCATGGTGACTTAACTACTGTTCACAGAGTCATGGCTCTTGAATTACATGTAGGGCATAATGTTGGTCCTGGTAAGAGATATGTATTGCTTTAGCAGTACTCTCAGAATGCTTGTTTTTAATAATTATAACTTTGTAATTATTTTAACATGGTTTTTAATAATAATAATTATTTTCAGAGAAATTTGTTTGTTTTTAAAAATTACATTAACATGGTTATGTTATAAAGTTTCATTCTCAAAACTATGGCAGCTGAGAAAGAATGTTGTTGTTGGTTTTGTGTTAGGAGGTTAAAAGTCACAGTGACCCAGTGTAGGCTATTGATTTCAGTTTTCAAGACAGCCGAATTATTGGCCTAATCCATTGTCCACACTGCTATTGGCAGTGACATCAAACCAAGATTAAAGTTTGTTGGCAAGTTTTTAGCAGAGCATCAAGAGTCTGAGATTTGTTCATTGTTCGCATGCCATCACAAACTACATGTACTCATATTTGTAATTTTGAATATGTAGCACACAAGGCATCAACCAAAATAAACAGTTTAAAAGAACTTGTTTTTAGTGGCAGGTTTAATCATAATAACAATTTATTGTAGGTAATGACCTTTAAGAAAGAAAGAAATGTTTTATTTAACGACACACTCAACACATTTTATTTACGGTTATATGACATCAGACATATGGTTAAGGACCGGAATGGTTTAAGAAACCAAAGTTTAGTTAAAAATAGTCATCACCATATGCATACAGGTCAAATCAGGTCAGGTCATAGGTTTTAATGTGCACATTCAGAACAAGCTGTTGTAACACAAGCCTGTCATGGGTGCAGGTGTCGACTTTTGCCGGCTCTTCCTCTGTCCAGGACAAGAATATGCATACACGTAGGCTGTATTTATATAGTGTGTGAACTGTACCAGTTGTCGGCATGTATATAGGGCCTATTGTCACACCAGATATATATTAGACTTACGCATATAACTGTTGCCACAATTTATTTTGTAAGAATGCACTTAACCAGCATATTTGCACATTCTAATGAATAGTTTTCATGAATAAAAAAAAAGCAGCTGTAATTTTGAGCAATCACAAATAAGACACTTTGAAATATTCAGTCGTTTTCACTGATTTAGTTTGTTAAAATAGTGTATATGGTAAAATTGTTTATGTAATGTGTTATTTTATTTTTGCAGGTTATATGCAAAGCATGCCAGTGCTTTTAACAATCTCGGAACATTACTTGAAAACAAGACTGAAGCTGAATCATGCTTCAGGAATGCCCTGAAAATCTATCCCAAACACAAGGGTGCATTTGTAAATCTAGGAAATCTACTTATGTAAGTCTTTCCAAAATCTATTACACATTTAAGAGAGTATTTGTAAATCTAGGAAATCAACTTATGTAAGTCTTTCCAAAATCTATTACAAATTTAAGAGAGTATTTGGAAATCTTGGAAATCTACTTATGTAAGTTTCTTCAAAAATATATTACAAATTTAAGAGAGTATTTGTAAATCATATGGAAATCTATTACAAATTTAAGACCGTACCAGTATTTGAAATCTGTGGAATCTACTTAAATAAAATTCTATTATAACTTTAAGACAGTATAATTTGTAAATCTATGAATGAACTTCATAGCAGTGTGATTCCATTTCATTTAAAATATGTGAACATTTAATATTCTGTTGTGTAACTTATAATCTGTTAAATACATGTAGCTTGAAATTTTGTTTCATTTTTTTTTTGTACAATTATATAACATTCATACATTTTCTTCATACATATTTTCTAATATTAAATTTTGTTATTTGAACACAGTTTTCAGTTTCATTGTGAAAAGTGATTTGATTAGTATTGATTTAGTATTACCGGTAGTCTTATTCTGATGTTCCTATCATGTTCCTACAGGTTTGCTGCAGTCTTAATATTTCTCTCATTAGTGTCCAGCTTGATGGATTAGGTTGATTTATCTAGTGTGATTGGTTGCAGCACATCAGGGGCTGTTCCAAAATTATGAAACATTCTAGGTGGGATAGACATTATGTGTTGAATTACAAAACATTAATCAGTGGCAGATCCAGAAAATCCATTTGGGGGGGGGGGGGGGCAATGACATGAGGCGGAATGCCATGGGAATTTTGGGGGAGGTTTGGAGGGGGTGAAAATTAATATATAATAAAATTATAACTGTGACAAAATTTAGGGTGGGCTGGGCTCCTGGGGCCCTCCTAGATCTGCCTCTGATAATGGGGGAGGGAGGGGATGTTTTGTCCTGTGTTATTTAACATTTTCAAAACAATGTCTCATTTTTATACAAGTAAAATCGAGGCAGTCATGGCCATTTTGTTCCTTAACTGATTCATTAAAAAAACAACCCAAAAACAACAACAAAAAACAAAAACAAAACAAACAATGAAAATACAAGCAATAAATCCAGTAAGACTGGCCTCGGTGGCACAGTGATTAAGCCATCAGACTTAAGGCTGGTTGGTACATGGTTCACAGCACAGTACTGGCTCCCACTCAAAGCGAGTTCTTAAGGGCTCAGTGGGTAGGTGTAAGGCCACTACACCCTGTTCTTTCTCACTAACCAACTAACAACTAACCCACTGTTCTGAACAGAGAGCCCAAATAGCTGAGATGTGTGCCCAGGACAGCGTACTTGGAACTTTAATTGGATATAAGCATGGAAATAAGTTGAAATTAATGAAATCCAGTAAGATTGGATCAGTTTACGTGACAATGACAGGGAAAGTAAGGGGTGTTGACAAACACTGTAATTTGAGAGTGGGGAGTGATCAGCCTTATAAAATGTTACAGGTGGAAGGGGTATAAAAATGCCAGATTTTTTTTTGCATTACATAATTGTTTTTTGATCATCCCTTTGCATACATGCCAAATCAATATCTGATGTAATACTATTTGTGTGTTTTATCACTGTTGGTGTCAGAGCAAATAATTTCCATGCAATCCATCATTCTTCCCACTTTACATGATGACAGCTTGATGGCTTGCTAACCCTTTTGTCCTGTAATGTCACTGAATGATTAACAGTGTTTTCACCGGCCTCGGTGGCGCAGTGGTTAAGCCATCGAACTACAGCCCGGAACCAGCTCCAACCCAGAGCGAGTTCTTAAGGGCTCAATGGGAAGGTGTAAGGCCACTACACCCTCTTCTCTCTCACTAATCACTAACCAACTAACAACTATTTATATAAGTTGAAATTAAATAAACAGAGTTTTCTAATCCACACAAGTTGAGCAGAATTTGGTGCAGTTTTGGCTCAGTTTTGACTCAATGATAGTGAGTACACCTGCACACATGCTTAGGATTCAGTTCAGTTCAACTTATTTTCATGCTTATATCCAATTCAGGTTCAAACATGCTGTCCTGGGCACACCTCTGGGCTGTCTGTCCAGGACAGTGGGTTAGTGGTAATTGTTAATGGTTAGTGAGAGAGACGTTGGTGTTGTGGTCTTACATCTACCCATTGAGTCGTTAAAACTTGCTGCGGGTAGAAGCTGGTACTGGGCTGTGAAACCAGGACCTACCAGCCTTATATCCGATGGTTTAACCATGATACCACGGAGGCTTAGGATTGATTCCTGTCAGATGTCCACAGAGGTTCAGGTTGCTCCAGTTATTTTTATGGCACTGATCATAATAATAACGTGTCATAAAAAATAACAAATTCATGTAAGAAAACAACAGATTCCTCTATAAGGTTCAGAGAGGCTTTGTTGCTTCTAGTGTTTGATGCCATAATAATATGATATGAAACATAACAAAAGTTAAAGTTTGTTTTGTTTAACGATACTGCTAAAGCACATGGATTTATTAATCATCAGCTATTGGATATCAAACACTTGGTAATTCTGAGAGTTTTTGAAAGGTAACCTGTTACATTTTTCCGTAAGTAGCAAGGGATCTTTTATATGCACCATTCCAAAGATAGGGTAGCACATACTATAATAATAATAATAATAATAAATTCTTTATTTAGTGAGGGTAACACAGTTAGCAAAAGCTAATCTTCCCTGAGGCCCTCAGGTACAAACAATACAGAATTACAATACATACATTTATAAACAAATAGAAAATACATATATGGCATTAAACATATGTACAAATGATATTATTTTAGAAAATATTTCTTGAGTCTATATTTTAAAAAATGGCCTTTGATATACCACTTGTAGTGCACTGGCTGGAACGTGAAATGCCCCAAAGGGGATCAATCTGAAATGAAACAAATGCCAGAAAATAAACAAGAGTGTAATGTGAGGTGTTCTTTGAGCATTTAGTTCGAGGCCATGTGGTCCTCTTTGCTTAGCAGAGAGACATTTTTTGGGGCAATAGGGCTTGTGGTAGTTATTCCAGGGATGAGAAGTAACTGGATTATTCTTTAAATACATGGACCAGAAAAGTAAAAATATATATGGTGGATACTGGGAAACAATGTCTTCCATATGCCCAATCTGATAAATTTTGGAAGAGTTCTCAACAAACATGGAGGATTTTTCATTCCCTTTATTGGTATTTAACACTTAAAATCTAATTTAAATTGTTTTTTTTTTACCTGCCTCATTGATTCAGCATTTTTAGAATATATAAAATTATTTATAATGATTTAAATAGTATTCATCTGTAAATTATGTATGTCAAAGAATGATTTCAGAGCCACAACTCTGACATTGTTCATATGCAGATCAATATGGTATACCCCTACCCCTACAATTTTCCCTCACATTCATGCTACCCCACCCCAATCCTACTCTCCAAGTGATATTTTTAATGTCATTTTTTTAAATTGTGTTTTACTTCTTCTTATTTAGTTCCAATGGAGAGCACCAAAAGGGAGTTAACCTGTTGAAACAGGCTCTCGACCTTGACCCTCACTACTCAGAAGCTCTTCTGAGCCTTGGTAAAATAATGATGGATCTACACCGCTGGTCTGAAGCAGAACAGTATTTCAAGGCGGCCATAACAGAGAAACCAGATTTTGCCAAAGCTTACAATTTTTATGGAGTGTATCACTTTAAACAAGGTACGATATAAGATTAAGAGAGGAACAAGATGGGTGGAATATTTATTATCCATATGGGCAGTGAGATGCGGGTGAATATATTTTCTATCTTTCTGCTGACGTCATGACGTTAGTTTGGTGACGTCATGATGTTAGTTTGGTGACGTCAACGGTTTCCTCGACTGTCAAGTCTCTCGTTGCTTTTCTTTTGTGACGTCATCAGTTTCCTCAGACTTTCACGTCTTGTATATTATATAGTTTGTGTCATGTAAGAAGTTTAAAGTTTAAGTTTCTAAACTATTTACACTATGGGTAATAAATACAATAACCCACTCAATATTCGGAATTACAGATTATCTGTCCCTCGTGAAATTAAATGTTGTCAATCACTCACTAAACATTAATTTCACTCGGGACAGATAATCCGTAATTCCTCATAACTCGTAAGTTATTGTCTATATATGCATTACCGTAGACATAAAACTGATCTTATTCTGATCTGTGTACTACATAAAATTATGTTAAGCAGTATTACTGGAAAAATACCTTCTGCATTTAAACAGATAACATTTTTAAGTCTTCAAAATGTAACTCAATTACACAATCTTGGAAAATATTTGATCCCATCTACCAAACGCAGAGAACTAGCTAATTAATTCTATACTGTGTCCATCCTGAAATTGTTCTTTCACTTTTGTCATTGTTCCCAACCAATTACCACATCTTTTATTAATTAGTATAGACGCAATACCATGTTACATGTATATTTACACGTTTATCTGATGTCGCTGGGTTTTTTGTTGTAATTATGTAAATTTATTATGTAAAATTATGTTTATGCCTATAGGCAATTGCTTTGGCAAATTAAATATGCTCATAAAAAAAAAAAAAATCTGGAACAAAATTATTTGTAACCATACAGGTAGGGGCGGGACGTAGCCCAGTGGTACAGCGCTCACTCGATGTGTGGTCAGTCTGGGATCGATCCCCGTTGGTGGGCCCATTGGGCTATTTCTCGTTCCAGCCAGTGCACCATGACTGGTATATCAAAGGCCGTGGAATGTACTACCCTGTCTGTGGGATGGTGCATATAAAAGATCCTTTGCTGCTAATTGAAAAAGAGTAGCCCATGAAGTGGTGACAGCGAGTTTCCTCTCTTATTATCTGTGTGGTCCTTAACCATATGTTTGACGCCATATAACCGTAAATAAAATGTGTTGAGTGCGTCATTAAATAAAACATTCCTTTCTTTCTTTCCATACAGGTAATTACCAGGATGCAGTGACGTGTTATCGGCAAGCCTACACCATCGATCAGTCCGATATACTCGCTATGGCCAATGCTGCTGACAGTCTAAAACAGCTGGGCAAAACAAGTGAAGCTGAAAAACTTCTTAGACAGTAAGTTTCATATTTAATGAAGTAAATTCACCAAATTCAGCATTAATTCATATTTGGCAATTTAGCAAATGACAATCGCTCCAACCACGACTGGTACCTCAAAGGCCGTGGTATGTGCTATCTTGTCTATGGTATGGTGCATATAAAATATCTCTTGCTACTAATGGAAAAATGTAGTGGGTTTCCTCTCTAAGACTATATATCAAAATTACCTAATGTTTGATATCCAGTAGTCGATGATTAATATAACAATGTGCTCTAGTCACAGTAGTGGTGTCATTAAACAAAACAAAGTCTTTTTTTAGCAATTGATAACTTAAAAACCTTGTAATCTTCTTAAGATTATAAATTTTACGGTCCACCAGAGAATTCTTTGCAAATATGATTTTGTATATATATTCATGAATTTATTAGTAAAGTACTTCTTAAATTTTGGTCTTGATAATTTAGCTAACATCAGCTGACTTTCCCACATACTAGGTACAGCACGATCTTTGATGTCATTGTGTTGGCAGTTGTTATCCCTTGGCAATTGTAATCCAATCTACAGCTGTCCCACAGCATTCCTAGATCTGCTACAGCCATAAATACAATAACCCGCTCATAAATCACAGCTTTTGTGAGGCCATTGTGTGGCCTTATGGACCTGTTAACCATGTTTTGTTCTCTTTATTAACAGGGTTTATGGTAGACATTCTCATCTTTTCAGAGCACTTTCTATCAGACCAGACCCTAAAGTGGTCGACCAGCTTGGAATGATGTACTTTCATGCCGGCAAGAAGGCTGAGTCACTCGCAGTGTATGAAGAAATGATTGACAGATCATCAAACAACACTGATGCCCTTTTACATTATGTAAGTTTGTCGTATATTCACTCGATCAAATCACATAGAAAGACTGGGTCACAGATTGATTTTTTTTGGTGTGTTTTTAATTAGTCATTTCTAAAATCAGCCTAACCATTAAATTTTAATCGTAAAAATGTTATTTAGAACACTATATATGCAATTGAAAATATGTTTAATTTAAACTTTAGCTTGTGTATTGATGATCTCACCCTAATGCAAAAACTCTTAAGAAGCTGAGTTCATCTAAATAACCAGTATAGCGAAAAGGCAAGGAATATTTTAGTACATTGTTTGTACCAGTGACAATAAGTGGTCAAACATGATAGTTACAATTGGTCTAGGATGTTAGAAAAGAAACCCACAGCTGTTAATTAGCAATATATTTGACCTAATGCAGCTTTTGATATACTGTCCCAGCCATGGATTATTGGTTGCAGAGGAAATGTGACATAGAACAATGAGAATTTGGTGAAAGATTAACAATAAACAATAGCTGACTTGCTGTTTTTCTTTCCTCATTAAAATATTTTCTAATTTAATCATTTGTTTTCTTCTGAATATTGTAAATCCTGACACTGCCATATTTGTTTTTTGGGTTAATAAACTTTACTTAATAAATAAATAAATGAATGAATTTTGTAAATATTTTTACATGTATATTTTACCAACCGATATGAGTAATGTCATAGTATTTTTATTTATTTATTTTATGTTATTATGCCCAGAAACAAGAGCAATGTCAAGGTTGGGGGCCTCGAATCATTACTGTACAATTGTATGCTGTATACAATATTTTAAACATTATTATTTACAATTGTTTGTACTACAGTGAAACCTCTCAAAACCGGACCCTCTGTAAACCAGAATTCCCTCAAAACCGGACATTTTTCACGGTCCTTTTTTAAATATCTGTGCAGAAAAGAACCCATCTAAACCGAATACCTCTTAAAACCAGACTTTTTACTTCGTCCCAAGGGTGTCTAGTTTAGAGGGGTTTCACTGTATATGAAATATGATTAACTTGTTTTTGTGTAATATAAAAATAAGACTAATCTGAAAGTATGCTTGCCACCCCACTACAGGCGAACGTGCTGATCAGCATGCAGGAGCTGGGGAAGGCGGAGAGTCTCGTTCACAGAATCCTGGCCGACTCGCCCGGCAACGTGGATGCACTCAGAGTGGCGGCCGTCATATATGGAATCAGATCAAAACCAAAAGTGGTAGGTTAAAGTTTGTTTTGTTTAATGACATCACTAAAAGCACATAAATTTATTAATCATTGGCTATTGGATTTCCAGCATTAGATAATTATAACATTTAGTCTTAGAGGAAATTTATTTTTCCATTAGAAGGAAGGCTTCTATTATACATTGTATCCACCTTCCCATAGACAGGACAGCATATACCATGCCTTTGCTATATCAGTACCAGTATATCAGTAGGCACAGTAGACGGGATGTAGCTTAGTGGTACAGTGCTCGCCTGATGCGTGATAGATCTAGGATCGAATCCTGTCGGTGGGTCCATTGGGCTATTTCTCGTTCCAGCCAGTGCTCCACAACTGGTGTAAGAAAGGCCATGGTATGTTCTATCCTGTCTATGGGATGGTGCATATAAAATATCCCTTACTGCTAAGCTCATGAAGTGGTGACAGCAGGTTTTCTCTCTCAATATCTGTGTGGTCCTTAACCATATGTCCGACGCCATAT
The DNA here is from genome assembly GCF_016097555.1 of Gigantopelta aegis. NCBI lineage: Eukaryota > Metazoa > Mollusca > Gastropoda > Neomphalida > Peltospiridae > Gigantopelta > Gigantopelta aegis. The sequence continues at coordinate 35,375,533 of NC_054702.1, forward strand.
AACTGTAAATAAATGTGTTGAGTGCATCGTTAAATTAAACATTTCCTTCCTTTCTTCTTCCACCATGTGGGTTGCTATTCACTGAATAAAACCAGTTAAGTTTAGAAAAGTAAAGAATGTCTTGAAAATGTTTGAGTTAATTTTAATGTAGCTTTTTTTTTTTAATATTGTAGGCAATTGCATATCTGGAAGAAGCAATCCAACAATGTAAACTCCTGCAGAGAGGAAAGAGTTTTCTGGCCGATATGAAGTATGACCTTGCCAACCACTACAAGGACCTACAGCAGTATGACCAGGCTCTGATGGTAAACATCATTTGAAGATAAATTCATTTTAGTAATTTTCTCCAAAAGAGGGCTTTTTGTTATACTTTCTATGTAAAACATATCAAGTCTACAATGGGTGATCTTAAGTTGAAATACGTAAAGTAAATAAAGGACAGAATTTCAAAAAACAAGTATGAAGATCAGAACATAATGCCTTGAACTGAGTAATGATAGTATTAGTAGTTTTTTGTATAAAATGGTGTTTATCAGTTTATGTGCCTGAACCTTTCATTTATTTTATCTTTAGTCCATCCCATCCTTCAAGAAAAATGTAGTTTTTTTGTAAATAATTTCAGTTTGTTTTGACGTAAGAAAAAAAGTAAAAGTGTTTTGGAAATAACAAAAAATTACTAATTGTGTGTGCAATTTAGAAAATAATCGGCTCAGAAATAAATAGCTTGTAGTAAATTCCATAGTATGAAAAAAGGCATTCCCTGTGGAAAGGACTAATTTACTTTTTATAAGCTAAAGATAAAGTTTGTTTTGTTTAACAAGTTTGTTTTGTTTAACGACACCACTAGAGTACATTGATTTATTAATCATAGGCTACTGGATGTCTTTTATAAGCATTCATATATACCACACATCTCTACGTATTGCAGGAAATTGTCATTGGTTGTATACAGACTTCCTTAGTGAAGTACAGACTGAATAAAAATTCAAAAGCAAAGAAAAATTCCAAATGTCATACAGCTTAATGTAAATGGCAGTTGGTTGTGAGTTGCACTCATTATGATAACTATTGCAATTATTCTGGCTTGTGACAATGATCTACAATGGGAACTTACAGGTTACACTATTTTACTTCTGTGCAGTCTATACAGATAACTTATGATCAAGTTGAATTTAGTTAAACCCTATTTAATTCAATATGGAAATTATTTTCTTTCTTTACAGCTGTACACTGAAGCTCTTCAACTAAATCCAGCAAAATCAAAAGCTCATTTAAACCTTGGAGCAATATACCATTTGAAGGTTTGTAATTATGTCATTTTGAAAGTTAACCAACTTTAAAACCAGTTCCTAAAGGAAGAGAAAGAAATATTTTTTCTTTGGCATCCCATGACATTATTAAACTCGAACCAGTCCAACCGGAGGGGACCATAGGTTTCATCTCCATCCGTCTGTCTGTTTTTCTGTTTGTCTGTCCATCTGTCCCACATATAGTTTTCACAATGCCTTCATATATTGAGCAGAAAGTTTGTGTATAGTTTTATCATATACTTTTACAGATCAAGTTTGACGTTCATGACAATTTACCCATTTTTGACAGAGTTATGGCCCTTGGACTTAGAAGCTACAATTTGTTTTTCCAGACTTTCTTTTACCCAATGCCTTCAGATATTGAGCTGAAATTGTATGTATAGATTTATCATATACTATTACAGATCAAGTTTGACTTTCATGACAATTTACCCATTTTTCACAGTTATAGTCCTTGAACTTAGGAGAACGAAAATTTGTTTAGCTCGGTGGGGGACATGTATTGCTTTAGCAGTACTCTCAGAATGCTTGTTTAAATCAAAGCTAATTCCAACAATAATAAAACATTAAATGGGTGGCTTAGTTTGCTAATATTTGAATTTGCATAAAATATTAATACAGTGAAACCCCTCTAAACCGGACACCCTTGGGACCAAGTAAAATGTCCCATTTTTAGAGGTATCCGGTTTAGAGAGGTTAAGTTCTTTACTGATTTTCTAAAAAGGACCATGAACAAAATGTCCAGATTTTAGGGAATTCCAGTTTATAAAGGGTCCAGTTTTGAGAGGTTTTACTGTAGTATTCTTATAAAAATTATGTCTAACAGTGTATGTATATTAATTAATTAATATTTTACTTGATTTTCAGGGACAATTTTCAAAGGCACGCAAACATTACGAAATAGTTCTGAAAGTGGATCCTAATGATGACTTAGTCAGAGATAATCTAGTCAAACTGACAAGACTTGAGAAACAAAAAAATGGCAAGAGAGGATGAAAAAAATATAGAACATGATGGGTTTTTTTCACATTGTGAATAAGTCATTATCATTGGCTGATCTAGAGGTGCATCACAGATGCCTGAGCCTCACCTTTCAGTTTAAGAGTTTGAAATGAAACATGTCCATTTTATCTGGATATTTCCAGAGAGCATACATCCCTTGTGAGTTCTCTTTAAAAGATACACTACAGATATACACTAAAGACAATCATTGGTGGAATGGTCAAGAATGAGTTTATAAAAACTTGATCAAAAATGCTTGGATCCTCCATGCAGAATGGAATGAATGAATGAATGAATGTTTCACAATACCCCAGTACGAAAATACATTGTCTATTAAGTATCTGTACAGAATGGATTCAGTGCATTGTTAAATCATTGTTAATAGTTGCATGTTGAATGTTTTAAGAATTGTTTTCCCTAAATATTCTAAAATGTAAATTTCATAACAACCACCTCAGATGTTACAACATAATACAAATAATTAGTGGTTTGCAATACATTTTATGATTAATGTCAATAACACAAAACAAGCTTTTCAAGGTTAATAGTAATTTTGCTAAATTCAAACAATATATTTGAGCAATTTATCCTTATTTGAGAACTGGTTTGTCTGTCAATGCTGTTCAGTGTTTACTTTGACTGAATGCTTTATAATGGCTGCCTGTTCCATGTACAACAGTTCAACAGTATTTATCAGGCTGGTCCTGACTTGAGTTTATATATATTTTTTTATGATAAACAGTAATATGGATTATGGATTAATGATGGAACATGATTTATTATGATGGCAGTAGTTATTGTCGTTCACTTGTATTATTTTGTTCACTAATTGTTAACCTACACCTGACATTAAGAATGTCATGTGATGTTTTATCACACTGGAATGTGCAAGAATTTACTCTTTGGTGAATTTTTCATTCATCACAGAACATCCATAAAAGAACTTCATCTGTGACAATTGATCAGCCGAAGATATAAATGTATAGTATTTGTCTTTAATATTGATATTGTTCAGAATAAGATGCAGAGCCGGTTTATCCTAGTAGCACATGTAGCACGTGCTACAGGCCCCGCGCTTCAGGTGACCCTGCAGTGATGTGTACATTTATTTTCCCAGGTAAATTTTGCCCTCTCCCCTGAGGGGGTTGCAAAGTATATATCCTGGGAAGGTAGCCCCACTGTTATTTGTGCTACAGGCCACACAGATCCTTAAACTGGCTCCGAGTATCAGTGGCAGACACAATTCTTAAGGCTTAGGCTATGTTGAGCCTAGTTTGAGTACTAGCCACACCCAGCCACTCTAAAAAAGGTTACTCTTAATAATAAATAGTTTTTACTACCCAGTAATAAATATTAACTGTTACTGGTACTTACATGTGGTGTTATACCACACAAAAATATAGACACAAAACAAAATCAGTAATTATGTGTGACGGGTGCCACCGGTGGGGCAAGATGTGCTCATCTTGTGAACATCTGAAATCATCACTGTTATGACAGTGATTCATGAGTGCATGTCATCACAACTCTACTTATTCTAATGAATATTCTGTCCGGTGCTAGTTTTCATTTAGTAAACTTGTTTGGGAATGGCAGTTCTCTTTGTGACTGTGCTGGAGGGGTGAAATCTCCAGTAAAGGATTTCCTCAGGAGTGGCTGTCATCCACTATTTTGCCAAATGCCTATTCGACCCTACATTGTGTCGAGATTTGGCCCTAATCGTGTATTATGGTTCTGTCATTCAGATGTAGTGCCCTCAACTCTTTCCAGGTAGAGATGTGAAAGTATTGGTACCTTTACTTTGGAGTGGTTCAGCCTGAAGGATATAGTCGAGCTGATGAGTTTGTTTGTTTTCTTTAATGATACCACCGGAGCACATCAATTAATTAATTAATCATTGGCTTTTGGATGTCAAACATTTGGTAATTCTGACTTGTAGTCATCAGAGGAAACCTGCTAAATTTTTTCTAATGCAGCAAGGGATCTTTTATATGCACTTTCCCACAGTCGAGCTGATGAATGATAGGGCTTATGTCCAAGGTAGGTGGAGCCGGATGGCTAGAACCTTCTTGTTCTTGGGTTAGCCCTTAAAAGGACTTTCTTATGTTTAAGTGCCATTTTCTGTGGAGCCCTTATAAGGGCTTTTTATGTTTGGCACCCAGTGGATCAATATAATGTGTTTTTATAATACAAGTAGGAAGAATGTGTCAGCAGTGTCCTTTATAGAACGATGGTTGTTTTACAGGTTAACTATATACAGGATGCAGTCAGTTCACAATGTTTTCTTGGTAGAGAAGAAAACTAACAATGTAAAAAATTTCAATGATAAGTATAATAGACTAAATGATAATGACAGTCACTGTGGAATATATTATTATATATTATTTATAAACATTAAGTATTATTGTTAGTATTTTGCACAATGTTTTTATGTTTATTATATTGTATTTTTCATATACTCAAAAGTAATGTATGTGTTTGTATATATAAATGTATTGTTATGTTACAAGTAAAGTCGTGTTCTCAAAATATGCGTGTGATATCATAAATAATACTTTAAATAAAGAATGCTATTTTTATAAAAATCGATTGTGTGCTCTGTATATGTCCAATATTTAATTAGTTTATTTATTCATATACTGAAGTGTAATGTTCTTATGTCAAACGGTAATCAAAACAAAAGTAATTAATGTATATGGGAAGGGGAAGGGGAAGGGGAAGAGAGAGAGAGAAGGAGAGAGAGAGAGAGAGAGAGAGAGAGAGAGAGAGAGAGAGAGAGAGAGAGAGAGAGAGGGTCCCTAATTATTTAATTGATTTACAAACATATCAACTGGCTGAATACAGGATTTAGCTGTACCATTTTAAAACAGAAGCACGATATTGTATATGTCCACTACCCGTTCAATCGGAAGGGACTATAGGTTTCATCCCCGTCCTTCTGTCTGTCTGTCTGTATGTCCATCCGTCTGTCCCACATATAGTTTTCCGGATGTCCCCCCCCCCCCCAACTTTCCCACAATGCCTTGAGATATTGAGCTAGAATTTTGTGTATGTGTATGTACTGTTACAGTTCGACTGTCATGACGATTAACCTGTTTTTTTTTTTTATAGTGTTATAGCTCTTGAACTTTGTTTTCAGGACCTTTTTTGCCTTTTTGCCTCAAGATATCGAGCTGAAATTTTGTGTATAGCTTTATTATGTTCTTTTACATATAAAGTTTGTCTGTCATAGCAATTCACGCATTTTTTTCACAGAATTATGACCCTTATACTTAGGCGATATGCAAATTCGTTTTCCGTATTTTGTGTGTGTGTGCAATGCCCGAAGACACTGAGATAAAAAAAATTATATACCTTTATCATGCACTGTTACAGATCAAGTTCGACTTTCATAGACTTTCATGGCGATTAACCCATTTTTGATAGTGTTGATTATGCGAAAAATTGTTTTCCGGACTTTTGTTTGTGCAATGTCTCAATTTTTTTTATAGCTTTATCATGTTCTGTTACATATCAAGTTTGACCTTGATAGCAATTTACGCATTTTTCACAGAGTTATGGCCCTTAAACTTGAGCAATATGGAAAAAAAAAATCCCGACTTTTTGTTTTGCTCGAAGATACTAAGATAAAATTTTGTATATAGCTTTATCATATATTGTTACAGACCAAGTTTAACTTTTATGGCGGTTTACCCATTTTTGACAGACTTATGACCCCTGAATTTGGGAGATACGAAAATGTGCTGTGTCCGGTAGTACTCTCAGAATGTTTGTTGGTTAGTATTTATAAAAGTATAAATCACAGATGTCACTACATCTGCTTAAGCTGGCTTAAAAGTCCATTGTTCCCCGAAATTATTTTTAAAAAGAGCTGTATCATAGTTGCATAATGACCAAAATTATTTGTTAATTTTTGTTTTAAAATGTAAAGATTATATCTTGAAGAGCATATTCCTCAAAATTGTAATCATTAAAATTCAGTTGCTAAAGGAGTTTGTTTTATAATTAGCAAATCTTTAGACGAGGACTGACATGTTAAGTGTGTACATGTTTCCAAGCCATAATAAGTGGATGATGAAGAATTTGTCTTAAACAGAATTTCTGGGGAAACCACCGTTTACACCCAGTGACAGCAGATTACAGTATCGATATTCAGGAGTTAGTTATGCAAAGATATGTTTAAAAAAAGCGAAATGTGGCATTTGTGACTATGACAATGCCCTTTAATGTAACGAAGGACGCGGGACGTAGCCCAGTGGCAAAGCGCTCGCTTGATGCACGGTCGGTGTAGGATCGATCTTTTTCTGTGGGCCCATTGGGCTATTTCTCGTTCCAACCAGTACACACCGACTAGTATATCAAAGGCCGTGGTATGTGCTAGCCTGTCTCTGGGATGGTGCATATTAAAGATCCCTTGCTACTAATGGAAAAATGTAGCGTGTTTCCTCTCTATGACTGTGTTGAAATGACCATATATTTGATATCCAATAGCCGATGATTAATAAATCATTGTGCTCTAGTGGTATCATTGAACAACACAAACAATTCTTTAATACAAAAAGGGCAATTTGAATTGACCCAGAATGTATCTTTTAGTATCTAGAATTGAAAATGGTTCAGCAGAAACATATACTCGGGTAGAGTGAAATATTTTGCAATCAATATTGATCATTACTTTTGTAAATATAATACTTTTTTTTCCAGGAAATTAATACGGAATAAGGTAGATAAATGACGGCATTATCACATTCTTTCATACATTAATACTAACCAATTTACTAATTCAACATGATCAAATAACGTAAATAGTTTTTACCCCATTAATTTGAAATAAAAGAAAAACAGTTGAAACGATCTCTTTTGTTTTCTAGGCATAGTGCTAAATTGAGATTCGTACCTCAGTTTAAAAAAAGAAGTCAAATGCTATTATTTGGACCAATCCAAGCAGTTAAAACAAAATAGGAATGATATTACCGTTAATTTATTAATGCTGTGTTAAGATGGTGGGTTATAATGATTAATTACCACGTAACACTTTGCAGCGAAATCATCTTCGTTATTAATATCATAGAGAGGAATATAACTACGCGCTTTCCTTTTCCTTCCCACCACAACTCTCTGATTAGGCCCCGCCCTTTCAGCGATAACAGGCGAAACGGCTGCCAATCGAAGTTTAAGTTCCATTCCTAGTATAATTGGATTGAATGTATTTGGCACTGGACGTTTATCTGGAAGCGCTGCAATCCTTCTTTTGATACCCTGAAAATGAAATAAAATAAATAAAATAAAATAATATATATATATAATTTAAAAACCCCTCCCGAAACCACCCAGATTTTATTACACACTAGCAATACTATGCAGGCACGGATTCAGGACTTTTTGTGATCAGGTCAGGTCAGGTCATAGGGCTTTACGTGCACATTCAGAACAAGCTGTTGTAGCGCACGCCTGTCCTGGGCGCAAAAGCCGGCCTCGGCCGGCTCCTCCACCCAGGACAGGAAAGGTGGGGGGGGGGGGGGGGAGAGAGAGAGAGGAGGGACCGCCTGCACTGGCAGGTGCAAGGGAGCACCAGCAGCCCGACCAAGGTCGGTAGCAGGCGGGCGTTTTGTGGGGAGTCCAAAACTACTTATACATGAGAACAAATAGAAATCGACAAAAACAACATCAAAAGCGTTTTGCGCTTACAAATAAGCACTTTAAAATGAGAGAAAATAAATTTGGATGTGACCCCCTGAAACACCCCCTGGATCCGCGTTTGCTATGGGGCATCGGAATGTGGATGTAGTATAAGGGGTAACCCCAAAGGTGGATTGGGGGGGGGGGATGGGGGGCAGAGACCCGGCCCCCTAACAGTTATAATTTTATTATATACTAGTATTAATTTCCATTTTTTTACGATCCTCAGCCAAACCTCCTCCAAAGTTCCCTTGGCATTCCTCCTGATGTCACTGGGATTTTCTGGATGGATTTTCTGGATCCGCCACTGAACCCCTCCACATAGTTTCTACACTCCATGTAGAGTATTACAAAAATTCTTACTTAGAAAAGTCTACTCTAAAATTTAACCTTCGACAAACCTGGTAATTCAAGAAATTTCATGTCCTATGGCAATTATTGAAAAGAAGTGTCCGAAACGATAACACTTTTTAAATTCTATTATCTATACATAGGTTAATACACATTCGTCCCGGAGTCCGGACACTTTCTCTGAATTCGCCATTCAGCTGGGATTAATCCCCGTCGGTGGGCTCATTGGGCTATCTCTCGTTCTAGCCAGTGCATCACAACTGGTATATCAGAGGCCGTGACATGTGTTTTCCTGTCTGTGGGAAAGTGCATATAAACGATCCCTTGCTGCCTTAAGAAAAATGTAGCGGGTTTCCTCTGTTGACTACAAGTCTGAATTACCAAATGTTTGACTTCCAATAGCCGATGATTAATTAATCAATGTGCTCTAGTGGTGTCGTTAAATAAAACAAACTTCGCCATTCAGAGATCCTGCCAAGCACAGATAAAAATAGTAACCAGTACGTGTTCAGGAGGACGAACGTTCGTGAACAGTTTGACTGGTTTCTATCGTATTCTGTCCTATCACATAACATGCATCTAACTTTGCTGTCTATCGAGAGACTCCTAGACATACTTCTATTCCATTCAATGTGGACACGTCACTTGATTTCTGGCTCATATTATTCAACTTGCCATAAGATCCGCAGATCCGTCAAAATAAATTTTGAAAAGGTAAGGTTTTTTGTGTGTGTTCTAATAATGACTTACTCTTGATATTTCTGCCAGATCAATAGCATTGCTCATCGTTACAAGAATTTCATCTACTTCCACAGGGGAGTCGAACCATTGCTCCAGAAGCCAATGCGGCAAAAACTGTGGAAATGTTAAGTAGTCAGGTGGGTGTTTTTCGTTAACTAGGTACTGGTATGCATCAAAGACAGAATCCTTGACATCAGACGAGGGAGACCCTTCGTACGAGCACGCAGTAATTTGGTTCATAATGACCAAGTTAGCATAAAGTGAATGGCTTAATTATACTGATGAAGTAACAGTATTGCCAGGTGACGTCATGTCATTGTACTGTGGTCAAATGACGTACTTCAGTGTATGTATAATAAATAGAGGAGGATAAACGAGTTACCAGTTATTATAAAATTTATGTCCCGAGTGAAATAATTTTCACGAGGGACATAATATTGTTTATTACACATCTAAATACCTGTTCCAATCAACTTATTTAAATTTTAGCACACGCTCGAACAGTAATCTCCAATATTGTACATAATGTTTTATTGGACGTTTGTCTTGTGTAGGTTTAAAATTGTTGAAACAGTCTCAGGATTAGGTTCCAAGGATTTATTGACCTGGGAGTGGCACTCTACTCCAATCCAGAACCCCCCCCCCCCCCCCACACACACACATACACACACCCAACACATAGTGCCGATATAACGTACTCTTACTGGCCGTAGCTAGCGGGAACGTATGCATTGCCTTCGGGTCGCTGTATCTAATCAGATACTTACACTCTACTCTTTAAAGCCGCACACCCTAGTTCCATCCAGCGAAAATAAATTATAATTTGGTTAATCTACAAACCTGTAACACACTTAGATCACGTTTTTATCAAATGGAGTGAAAAAGCAGGTTTTATATCGATAAATACCATGGGAATCCCATGTCCCAATTGCTTGAAATAATTTTGAAAGTTAGTATTCTGATGTCACCGGTAGATGTCGCTCGAAGCACAACAGTGCCTACGTCACGACAAATTTCACAGAGTGCGCACATACTTGGGGTGCGTTCTTTTCATCTCTCCTGGACATGTTCCAACTGTTCTGTCCTGGTTGTATCCCTCTCCAGATATCGTAAAACTTAGCAAAATTATTGGTTTTAAGGGTTTGTAACGTTTTGTATTGAGACACTTACTTGTCTGAACTTTATTGTTACTGAAAATGTTCACGAATTGTGAAGAAAAATCTCACAAATGAACAACAACAAATCGGATGTTGATTACGCGAACCGTGCACGAGAAAACAAACCGAACCAAAATGATAACGGTCACGTGGTATACCAACGTCTGTGACATTGAAATGGAAATATCCCGTCTAAAAATAGATTAGACCTTGTCTGCTCAACGTTTTTTTTCTCAAACGTGCGTGCGTTTTTAAGAAATACGAAAAATGCATTTTGTGGTATTACAAAAACCAGGATTACCAGGATTACCAAAAAACACTTCAGGTGAATGGAAATGTATATTCTAAATAATAAAAGGTTTGTAAAGTGCAATTTTATTTGTGAAAAAATGGGTTTAATAGCGAAAAACAACGCCGTAATGGTTAACAACTAGCCGTAACTAGGGTGTGTCCCTTTAATGTATAATAACGAAGATCCCGTTTGTTTTGCTTAACACCTTGTTTAAAGGAATAGACCATAGTTTTTAAACACTAAGGCGTATTTTTAACCTAGACTCTAGTTTCAGCCCGTAAAAATGGACACTAAGTTTGGTTAATTGACAAACCTGTAACACATTTGGATACAACAGAGAGAAACAAGTCTGTGACGCTGTAATACCCTTAAAATAGACTAAAACGCGACTCCATAACCGCTACTTATCAGACTCACGTGCTTTTTTTAAAATATGAAAAATGCATTTTGTGGTATTAGAAACACGAAGATGACCAGAAAATCTTCGGTTGTACGGAAATGGATAATCTAAATAATAAAATATAAGTAATGTTTGATTTTAGTGGTCATAAACGGCTCTAATAGTGAGAAATATGCTGTAGTGTTTAAAAACTAGGGCCTGTCACTTTAATTAATTGTCGACCATTGGATGTCAAACATTTGATAATTCTGACACATTAGTCTTCAGAGGAAACTCACCTCATGTCTTCATTAGCAGCAAGGTACCGTTTATATGCACTTCCCAAAGACACACCGGTCTTGGTGGCGTCGTGGTAGGCCATCGGTCTACAGGCTGGTAGGTACTGGGTTCGGATCCCAGTCGAGGCATGGGATTTTTAATCCAGATACCGACTCCAAACCCTGAGTGAGTGCTCCGCAAGGCTCAATGGGTAGGTGTAAACCACTTGCACCGACAGTGATCCATAACTGGTTCAACAAAGGCCATGGTTTGTGCTATCCTGCCTTTGGGAAGCGCAAATAAAAGATCCCTTGCTGCTAATCGGAAGAGTAGCCCATGTAGTGGCGACAGCGGGTTTCCTCTCAAAATCTGTGTGGTCCTTAACCATATGTCTGACGCCATATAACCGTAAATAAAATGGTTTGAGTGCGTCGTTAAATAAAACATTTCTTTCTTTCCCAAAGACAGGACAGCACACACCACGACAGAACACTTGCGTTGTATCTTGTAACACCACATTTATAGTCCGTTTGCGTCAAAAGGGAACCGACGAATTGACATATGTAATAAATAATGCTAAAATTCATACTACAACATTTAAAAAACCCCCCAAAAACCTGTAATTTGAACTAAAACTGTTTCTCAACAAATTACCATAAAATAGGATAGATTAAATTTCATTTTTAATAGAGGGAGGCAGGCAAAATCTGAAACGGGCAAAGTAAGTAATTACACACCAGGGCCCAGTTGTTCAAACTACATGTATTGTTAAATTTAATGTTCGGTATTCGACCCGAAAATAGTATTCGATAGAAATGACGAGCGAATATTCGAATATTTTTTTTATTTTTTATATATAACACCAAGACATTACAAAACGTAACAAAGAGGAGAATGCAAATACATGACAAGAACACTCATCAAGGCAGAATCATATCTATAGTTTACAATGACAACCGAGTATGTAATAAAAATAGGTAAAATGTGCGAAGGAGAAACATCAATTCACAAATTCACAAGACTAAAAACAAATATATAAAACTAAATAAAGCAAGGTTTTTCAATAATGGTGCATTACACAAAAACAATATGCCTTTCAGGGCCCCGTTCCATGAAGCGATCTTAGCCCTAAGATTACCGTAAGCGCATAGCTACCCTATGCACTTAAGTTGATCTTAGGGCTAAGGTCGCTTCGTGGAACGGGGACCTGTTCTATAATATTTATACACATGTATATATATTTACTTCTGCTGTTGTCAATATTTTGATTTTTACAATTGAATAAATAACGGTGTTCATCTCCAGTGTCAGTATTACAAAGTTTACACAACATGTTATGTTAAACCATCTACCATTTCTAGTGGTAATGTTAAATTTGACGTAGACAATTTATGCAGTATATATTTTGGTACGATAATCTCATCAAATATAAGAAACCGTTTAGAGTCATTTTCCCCATCCAACCTAAAACCTCCAGATATTCGAATACTTAAAAATACTAATCGAATATTTCCAACAGTAAATTAGCAAGCGAGTATTCGAATATTCGGACAAAACACTAGTTAACTTATTCCTGGTTTACAAATATAAATATAAACTTGTGGTTTGATTGTGTATGGATTATGGTATCCTTGGTTGTTCTAAACAGAGCCGGTTTATCCTAGTAGTACGTGCTACGGGACCCGCGCTTCAGCGGCCCCCGCGGTGATGTGTACGTTTATTTTACCCAGGTCATTTTCGCCTTCTCCCCGAGGGGCTTGCAAAATATATATCATGGGAAGGGGGAAACGTTGTTATTTGTGCTACAGACCCCGCGAATCCTTAAACCGGCTCTGTTTCTAAATCAAGTTTCAACATATGTTTCCAGTTATTATTCAGTCATTCGGTTTGAACATTCCACCGGTTAACCCATCTGAAGTTTGAACAACTGGCCCTAGGCTCCGTGTTTATAAACGTACTTAAATCAACGTACGTAGGCCTGTGGCTACATGCAAATGCATCGTCACTCATTGGCGTATCCAGGCGGTGTATGGGGGGCATTCACCCCCACCCGCTAATCACACATCTTTTCCCCGACCACGTTATATTTTCCTGTCGCCCCATAAAATGACTCGTAAACAGTGCTGTTGCCCTCTCCCCCATTGTTAAATCTTGGCTACACCAGTGTTGTCACGTAGACCGCCTGAAGAAAACGGCTAAATGATAACTACCTTATATCGCTAATAATGTTATTGATCTAAAATATTGCCGATTAAAGAATGCAGGCGCGGGTCCAAAATTTTGTGAAGGGGGTTCATATGGGGTGTTGTTAAACATTCATTCATTCTTTCATTCATTCATTCATTCATTCATTCAGTCATTCTTTAAAATAAGTGAAACAATTATCCTGAACGGGGGAGGGGGTGTTCCCAGACCCCCTCGACTACCCTCTGGATCCGGACCTGGAATGGTTCCGCATGGTAGTTAATAATATGTCATGGTTTTTAATATTATAAATGTGTGTTGATAAAGGGCAATTCCTATAACATTCGTTGTATCCAGTTTGTCACCTATCCAGGTAATGGACTAACCGAGGCAAACACTGTATTAAACGGGTACAGGTAGGCAGCCTTTTGTTAAATTCTTGCCTGTCAGCATGTAGTTCAGAGCGCTGATCTAGATCATCGCGTGTTGGCTACACTGTATTTACCTTCTGTCTGCACCATATCAGCGGCATTACAGCGTGGAATACATCAGGTATGCTGATCATTTAATACTTTTAGGCTTTTATATATGCTCTTTCTATTTTTCGTAATGATGTTTCACAACTTAACATTGATTTAAACTGTGATCCTGAAACTAAAACAGAATGTTAAACTGTTATTTCCTAACATGCTCTGTGAAGCGAGAAAAACAACAAATTCGAAGAAAATAACGCATCGAGGTTAGGTGAGGTAAGGTCATAGATTTGAACGTGCACATTCAGAACAAGCTGTTGTAGCACACGTCTGTCATGGGCGCAGGTGTCGACTTTCGCCGGCCCTTCCGTCCAGGACAAAGAAGAAGAAGAAGGTTTTGGGTGGGTGGGATATGGGGTAGTCCGCGCTGGCATGTGCAAGGTAGCACAAGCAGCCTGATCAGTCGGTAGCGGGCGAGGGTTGGTTTTGGTGCTATTGAATTTGCAAATGTCACATAGGATTCACGAGCGTAGGAAGGTGTCAAAACGTGTGTGTGCATGGTGTGTGTGTGGATGGAGGGTGGGGGTGGGGGAACACACACACACACACACACACACACACACACACACGATCTATCTATGATATATATATATATATATATATATATATATATATATATACACACACACACACACACACACACATGATGTATCTATCGATCTATATAAATATATATAAAAAATCGCTGCAGCTTCAAAGTGGGGTGGGGGGTGGGGTGGAGGTGAGGCACATGCCCCCTTTGCCTCCTCCCTTTCCTACGCCAGTGGGATTAAAGCCAAATAGAAAATGTTGCGTAATAATGATTTCTTGAAGGTAATTTTGACGCATAATTTAGAATGGTTCATCAAAATTGAAAATGGACCTAATTAGTTGATTTGACTGAGTTGATCGAAAAGAGGCTCACTTGCTGGAACCTTCGCATCGAGGTTAGTTAAGGCTCATATAGACTGGATGCGGCGCGTGCGTGCGTTCTGACAAAAATGAAATAAAATTTAAATACATTAGTTTTAATGAGAGCGTTTAGACGGGATGGGATGCATGCGATCTTTGCGTCTGTAAAAAGAATGTAGCCAGCCGCAATGAAATAATCGTATATGATTGCATCAGACGCAACAGTCGGACAGAACATACGCGCTGCATCCAGTCTTTACGAGCCTTTATTTGGTGCTTTCTTTGATTCTGTGTCAGTTTATGTTGACCAGTATCATGCGGTTACTTGCTAGATTATCTGCCAATAAAATTATATCGATGGGAAACTACTGTATTTGAAATGATAAATGTTCAAATAATACACAAATTATCACGTTTGCTCGACGTCATTTTCGCAATATGTCCATTTACTAAAAATTATTTTGACATGCATAGGCGTATAGGTTCCCATTTTTGTAGGGGGGGGGGGGGGGGGAGGGGGAGGGGGCAGGTTGAATTTGGCCCGAATTAAATAAAAAATGCCCGAATCGTAATAACAACTTTTATTCATATTGGCATTATTGTCAAATTGTTACACATGGTTGCAAAAGAATCACTACACATTTTCATATGGATTACAACTAATTTTACGGGTAGAATGATGAAAATACATGGTGAAAAGGTCTCAGCTTGCCCGAATATCTATCGTTTTCGCCCGAATTTGAGGATTTCTTCAGCACTAGGCACTTGCCCCCACCCCCACCCGTCTCGTACGTTTATGGTGACATGTATGACACACATTGCATATAAATGACCCTTAAATTACATTAAATATATCGTGAAATGTATTCTATACAACCGGCATTGGTGGTGTCGTGGTTAAGCCATCTGACATAAGGATGGTAGGTATTGGGTTCGCAGCCCGATACCGGCTCCCACTCAGAGCGAGTTTTAACGTCTCATTGGGTAGGACCACTACACCCTCTTCTCTCTCACTAACAACTAACCCTCTGTCCTGGACAGACAGCCCAGATAGCTGAGGTGCGTGCCCAGGGCAGCGTGCTTGAACCTCAATTGGATATAAGCACGAAAATAAGCTGAAATGAATGAATATATTACTCAAAGTTTTGTAGTTTAATAAATATTAATTTTGTCTACAGCCCAAATGTATATTTCTGTCACCTGGGGTATTGTGAAACTGACGATAAGCAATCGTTATGATTTGTGTATTACAGATGAATTCAAATGGCCTTCTGACGAATAGATTTTAATCGCGTTTTATCTAAATAATAACCGCGTGACATTGTTCAACATGAATCAGAACCAGAACAAAGAAAACGGTAAATAACTAAAAAGTAGTGTCGTAAATAGAATAAAACTGATTTTCGTCCATTATTTCTTTCATATTAAACTGACGGGTAAATATTTTGTAAATATCTATGTAATGATACTCTACCTAATATAGCATTTACTTGTTTGGGCTCTCATTGATGTACAAGGTGGTGTTTTACTCTTGAATTTAAAAGAAAGATGTCAATAAACAGGTGATTTGTGCATTTTATTGGAACAGACTATAAATGTTTTTGACATGCGTCAGTTTCGTTTACCCTTAAACAAACTTTTAATTTAAAACTGCAAGTTAACTGAGTATTTTGAATTGCAGCATAAATTATTAATTATTAGTCTTTATAAATTAAATTATAAAAGTATAGTCTTTAAATTTTAAAGCAAAATGTAATTTAAAAAATTTATTTGCAATAGCTGTCATTATGCAACTTGGAGATAGCTCCTTTAATACATAGCACCTTTAATACCAGTATAATAGATCACACACTCAAAATGGTTCTTGACAATTTTGCTCAAAAGTTACTTAGAAATGTCTACAAATATTTTTTTTGGAAAGGGATAGGGATAAACCGTCATCAGAGACGGTTCCACACATATTACAACAGCAATGAAATTGACACATGTCGATAAAAATGTGTTATAGTCTGTTCGAATAAAATGCAAAAATCACCTGTTTACTGACATCTTTCTTTTACTTTCAAGAGTAAACACCATCTTGTACATCAATGAGAGCCCAAACAAGTAAATGCTATATTAGGTAGAGTATCATTACATAGATATTTACAAAATATTTACCTGTCAGTTTAATATGAAAGACATAATCGACGAAAATCAGTTTTATTCTATTTCCGACACTACTTTTAACCTCGATGCGTTAGTGTTTTGTTTTCCCCTCGCTTCAGAGCTCGCAATATCCGGTGTACTATGAAACATGGTGGACTGGTTCCAGATGTAGTCAATCGGTCTAACGTGAAGCTTGCCTGAACCGCTTTTGGATATTGCCACGTAAATAAAGTAACAGTAACATTAATGTGAAGCACATGAGCAATTCCTCAAAGCTCGTTCCACGAGTGTTTTTTTTGCGAACAGAATAATAAATAATGAGTATATAAAACTATATTCATTTATAAATTATTGTTTTAAAACCCTAATTAGATATCATACTATTTGCCATTCTTATTTGAAACGCGTTATATTTGCTTAATATGAGATAAAAACACATTTCAGTGTGCATTTTGCTCCGATAAATGAAAATAAGTTCGAAAGTAATTTATTTGTAAAAGATAATTACAATAATTGCTCTCATGTGTCATGGATACTTTGCAATTATGTGTATGGATTCCAATGTTAGGCATTTGAACAGTTACCTTAGTCGCCGTAATTGTGAGCAATTCTAAACGTGCTTCAAAGTTGTTTTTGTTTTAGATAGTTACGCAGTATATATATATCTATCTATCTATCTATCTATCTATCTCTATATATATATCTCTATATATATCTCTCTATATATCTATACACACACACACACACACACACACACACACACACACACACACACATATATATATATATATATATATATATATATATATATATATACAGTACTATATGTAGTAATCTATTTTCTAAAGTCAAACTTTTCCTTTGAACTTTGATGGTTATCTTTATTTCTTTATTTCAGAACCTGATAAAACCATGAATACTCCAATACTGCTGTTGTTAACTGCATGTGTGGTATCTAATGTCAAGGCAGCCAACATCCTCTTGTTTCCTGGTTTGATGGCTCCCAGCATCTGCAATGAAATGAGAGGCTTTGGAGAAGAGTTAATAAACAGAGGCCATAAAGTTACATTCTACCTATCAAGTAAATTCGATCGCTCGTTTATGTCCAATTCGAAAATAAGATTCTTAGAATTTCGTTTTTCAAAACGTGATAAAGAGGTGATTGACGGTGTTACAAAAGAATTGTCAGATGGTGTATTTAGCAACCAATCGGGGAGTATCTGGAAATTAATGTCAACGTTTCCCACGATGTTGAACACCATTTGTGACGCTGTATTTGCAGACAAAGATGGGCTGGACATGTTGAAAGCGGAACAGTTTGATCTGGTTGTTGTTGAAACAATTTTCTTTACCAAGTGTTTGTGTTTCCTGCCTCGTTATTTGAACGTGCCCTACGTTGGTGTTGCTTCCACCGTAGACGGGAGAGATGGCGGATTACCCTTTCAAGCACTTGCATCTCCACATATAATGTCTACATTTTCGGACTCGATGTCCTTTTTGGAACGGTTGAAAAACGTAGCAATGCATTTGGTGATGTATGTGTTTAGGCCATATGTTCTTCCAACTACTGATCCTGCGACATACGATCCATCTCTTGCTGGACTTGATGCAGAAGATTTGGTACGGAATGCTGTTCTGTATCTTGAGAATTCAGACCATGTTGTAGACTATCCTAAAGCTCTTATGCCAAATTTTGTGCAAGTTGGGGGTCTAACAGCAAGTCCAGCAGGGAAACTTCCTAAAGATTTGGAAACGTTCATCTCTGAAGCCACCGATGGGGTCGTTGTGGTTTCGTTTGGAAGCATTCTTCGTGAAGCCCCAAAAGAAATGATGAACAAGTTAATGACGGCATTTTCGCAACTGAAACAGCGAGTGTTATTCAAAACCGACAGAGACTTTGTTGAAGGCAATATAAAATCGGTGAAATGGATTCCGCAAAATGACGTCCTGGGACACCCGAAGGTCAAACTGTTCATTTCACACTGCGGTAAAAATAGTTTCTTTGAAGGGGTCTACCATGGCGTGCCCATCATATGCACTCCACTAAATGGCGATGCCTATTCCACAGCCAGTAAAGTTGTAAATAAACAGATTGGCTTATCACTGGATCTTAAGACGGCTTCAGCAAGTGACATTGTAAAGACTGTCAACACTGTACTCACAAATACGATTTACGGTGATAATATGAGAAGAACTTCGCTGCTGCTAAGAGACAGACCGGAAACGCCCACTGCACGTGCTGCATCTGCCATTGAGCACGTGCTGAAATATGGTGGAGAACATTTGCGAGCTCCATCTCGTAACCTACCGTTAATGTCTTATGTGTATGCCGACTTGTGGTTGATTATATTCAGTGTCATCATTGGTATTCTGTATGTCTTAGTAAAGCTCGCTAGGTGCATATGCTGTAGAAAACGCAGTGCGATTGCCAAAACAAAGTCAGACTAGTTTCATACCAGTCTTCGCACATATAATAGACCCTATAGACGTACATACTAATACACTAAAAAAAAATAAGCAACTGCGAACTTTTCCCTACTTTTAATTCGAACAATTCAGGGTAACTGAAGAATATTATAACTTAATTTACTGTATTTGGAGCACAAAGAACTTTTAGTAGCTGTGTTTGATTACGTCATCCACATTAGCAAACGATGGTCAGTTTTTTTGAAGGTGCATTCTTTTTGAAAATAATTCTAAAATTGTACCAGTTGTGAAGGTGATACTTGTTAATTGATTACTTGAGATGACTTAGCATATATATCGGTTTTTTTTTATAGGTGGCTTTTTGTGTGTTGATTGACCATAAATGGTTAGACACGGAATGTGTTTAGTTAGGACGATTTCTTAGATCATGGACTGTCTGTCTGTTGCTTCTAAAGACTGGGTACCGCTATAGCAGACACCCGTCGATCAATGGTTTGATCAAGAGCACAATAATGCCCTGGACAGCTGGTTCTGCTGACACGAATCTAAATAAGGATCTTTGGAAGCATCTGGAGAGACAGCAATTTTGTTTGATTTTTCGAAGCGAAGTGTTTTCCCTGTAGCGTTAACAGCGATATAAAAATCGTTGGCTACTGGTTGGGACGAGAATAAAACCATTAGTAGTAAGGGATCTGTTATATGCACCATCCCACAGACAGTAGCCTATAACACATACCACTGCCTTTGATATACCAGTCATGGTGCACCGTCTGAAACAAGAAATCGCCCAATGGGCCCACCAACGGGGATCGATCCTAGACCAATTGCGCATCAAGCGAGCGCTTTACCACTGGGCTACGTCCCGCCCATACACAATTAACAAAAAAAAAAAAAAACAAAAAAAACAAATAGGGGACAAACCCCCCCCCCCCCCCCCCAAAAAAAAAAACCCCAAACAAAAACAAAAACCCCAGAAGGGAAAAAACTGTAACGTTTTGTGCGCTTGTTCATAGTGTTTAATTTGTTTTTCAAGTGTTACTGTTTCTTATTTAATCAGGTATAATATTGAATGGTGCCAAACCAATACCGGCGCAATGCTGTCTGGCATCTTGGACAAACTTACAGATAGTGATGTGCGCACAAAACTAATCTAAAATAAAGCTAGCGCATTTTCCTACTTACTTAATGCATTTACAGGTACGCCCGTCCTATGCACACTATCTGACACTGTCATTTGCTCAGCACAGTACAGGCGGGTATCGTTTTAAATATTTGTATTCATATTAAGCTTTTGGCATTACACAATCATCATTTAGCACGTCACTTATATAATTATTGTTTAGAAGTGTACACATACTACCATTATTTGTAAATGTATCATATTGGTACCAACAAAATTACTTTCAAATGTTTATTTCAGAGAATGAAGGGACATATCTATACATGATATTTATATAGTTTAGGTTGCCTGTTGAATACAGTTATGGGATATATGATGCAATTATCTGCATCATCAGTTTTGAGATATCCTTGTCAGCAAAACACTGTGTTCTTTTCAGCTAAATACTTGTGTGAAGTGTAAAGGGTTTGGCAGGAGGACATTTCCCCTCCTGTGCTTTCTTGTGGTGTCCATAAATGGACATAATATTTATATATTAGTGTGTGTTTGCCTACTTTTATTTGGGTTGTTTACGAAAAAAAAAAGAGAAATGTTTTATTTAACGATGCACTCAACACATTTTATTTATGGTTATATGGTGTCAGACATATGGTTAAAGACCACACAGATATTGAGAGAGGAAACCCGCTGTCAAGACTTCATGGGCTACTCTTTTCGATTAGCAGCAAGGGATCTTTTATATGCACCATGCCGCAGACAGGGTGGTACATACCATGGCCTTTGATATACCAGTAGTGGTGCACTGGCTGGAACGAGAAATAGCCCAATGGGCCCAGCGACAGTGATCGATCCCAGACCGACCGCACATCGAACGAGCGCTTTACCACTGGGCTACATCCCGCCCCTGGGTTGTTTACGAAGGAAGGAAATGTTTTATTTAACGATGCACTCAACACATTTTATTTATGGTTATATTGTGTCGGACATATGGTTAAGGACCACACAGATATCGAGGGAGGAAACCCGCTGTCGCCACTTCATTGATTACTCTTTTCGATTAGCAGCAAG
Organism: Gigantopelta aegis; assembly: GCF_016097555.1. Taxonomy (NCBI): domain Eukaryota; kingdom Metazoa; phylum Mollusca; class Gastropoda; order Neomphalida; family Peltospiridae; genus Gigantopelta; species Gigantopelta aegis. Next base: position 35,397,094 of record NC_054702.1, read on the forward strand.
GGATCTTTTATATGCACTGTCCCATAGACAGGATAGCACATACCATGGCCTTTGATGTACCAGTCATGGTGCACTGGCTGGAGTGAAAAATAGCCCAATGGGCCTACTGACGGGATCGATACCAAACCGACCGCGCATCAAGTTTACTGGTGCACCCATTTACTAAGTAAGAA
>NC_054702.1:35397466-35421040 GCF_016097555.1 Gigantopelta aegis
CCAGAGTGGTCTTTCGTATTGTCAGTATCATTATATATGGGGGTGGGATTATATTTGCGAGACTGGTTATTTTTATATCTAATATATAGCTAATGACAATACCGAAACACATGAACATCACTTTATCATATAAATCGGCAAAACTAATACAAAAACGTGTGGCATGTTCAGAAACAAGCTATTTAGCACCACACGCCTGTTAATAGGAGCAGATGTCGGGCTCTAGTCGGCTTTCCCCATCCAGGACAGAAAAAGGGTTTAAGGGGTGTGGATGGGAGGAGGGGGTCGCTTGCGCTGGCATGTGCAAGAGAGCCACCCAAGCAGCACGGTAGGATCGGCAGCGCGCGGAGGGGTTGGTTTTGTTGCTATTTGTGTTTGGAAAAATTTGCCAAATGTCCCGTCGGATTCAAAATCAAAAATAGGAAATGTTGCGTAGTTTCTACAGGGTAATGTAGACGCGTAATTTAGAGCGGTTCGTCGAAATTAAAAGAGAATCCAATTGGTTGATTTGATTGAGTTGATCGAAAGGTAGCTCCTTCTTAGAACCTTACCTTAATGGTGGCTGTGGTGGTTGGGCTCCCATAGATGCCCTACGTTTCTTGGGGAGTGGCACTCCCGAGAGAGAGAGAGAGAGAGAGAGAGAGAGAGAGAGAGAGAGAGAGAGAGAGAGAGAGAGAGAGAGAGAGAGAGAGAGAGAGAGAGAGAGAGAGAGAGAGAGAGAGAGGGAGGGAGGGAGAGAGAGAGAGAGAGAGAGAGAGAGTGATGAATACATATTAAGAGTTGAACATCAGCCAGCTCCTATTGTTAACGAGAGATCCTATTGTTATGGAGGGATCCTATTGCGTGGTCTTCTATTGCATGGGCGTGGTGCAATACTGGAAGTTGGCCTCAGATTACAGTTATCTTCCCATTTGGTTGTCCAAAATCCGGAAGTTTCACCGCGCAAGTAGTCTGCTGTTTGACTGTGATTATTTCATGGCAGACAGCTATGACGTGGCAACTGTTTGACTGAAGTGACAGGGGATAGCATGTAGTTTGTAAACATGTGTAACTTGTTGACATTGAAGACTTGTTTGTGGTAATTCCGGCCCATGCAAAAGTAGTGCTTTTTGTGTAAAATGGGTGTACTTTCCTCTGGTTTAGAGGGTGTGTCTGTTTAAACCAATATGCTGGGAGAAAGAGCTGGACAACAGGGGTTGTCCTTTTCAGGGTAAGTGTCCCCCATGCAGGCAAAGGTACATACAAAATTTCACGGGCCTGCTGATATTAATAAAAATGTTATAGCCACTAAGGCTATATAGAAACATATAGCGAAATTAATTGTGGTCTGAGGCCTGATATAGTTCACACATTACACCGGTTAAATGCTTGATTCTGATGAAAGTATTATAACCAAAGAGGTGAAATTACACAGACTGATTGTGCATACCACAAGGAATATGAAAACTAATTTATTTATTTTCTAAATATTTTATTAAATTAAAACAATTTTTTTTTTAATTTATTAAAAATTTAAATTAAAATTTTCAACTTTTAAATTTCAATATCCTCCAAAATAGCATAAAATGACCTCTGATGTTACTACAAGTTGTTGCAATATTTTTTAACAGTTTTGAGCTAATAATTTGGTAAAAAAAAGAGCAAAAGTTGGATTGTCAGTCAATATTGAGATTTTTTTTTTTTTTACATATTGAAATTTTAATGAGTTTTTCTCAATTATTGCAATTGGACAGAGATCTAAATATAATGAATATATCACTACCAAATGTAATTAAACACTTTAAATAAATAGTATGCAGTTTTTAACAAGATTAAGTACTCTAATAATACTTTTCACCTACATTTATGTAAAAATTACACACTTCAGTCATTTTTTCAAAAAATGGTCTCTTATCCTTAGAAAATCTAATAGGCTAATATTCTATGCTGTCTGAATGTATTTATTGTGTTCAGTAATCAGATGCTGGTATACTTGTCAAGTTTATTGCAGAAAATGTGCCAACAAAGGTTAACATTTGGCTTGTAATACATATGGGCAGAATAATCCATAATGCATATTAAGTGGTCATTACTACAAACATCCTTCCAATCAAGAAATACTACACTGAGGTATCCCAGACACTGGCACATGACTACACTTGTTAACAGTTATCACTGGAAACTGAAAAATATGGTGCAAGTACCTCTTGGTAGGATTTATATCAGCCTTTTGTGACAAAATCTTCATTTTCAAAGTTGTCGTCAACAAAAAATATATTATGGTGTATACCTAAGTAATATCTGTAGGGCATATTCATATTAATATGCATTTATATGGACTGTTTTGCCTTTTACAAAGTGGCTACATGTCTAATACAGTAAATGAAGTAGATTAAGTAAATACAGCAGGTCAAAATTGAATATGAGGCCTATCATGTCGTGACCTGCATTGTTGGATGAGTCTATTCCGGAGGGGTGATTTCAGTTTTATTGTTATGTAGTTGGAAATCTTTTTAGGGCATTATCGAACCTACCACCACTCTGATTACACGTATTGGTTATCAGTCATGTTAACTATACTATCTGTAATAATTTTAAAATGAGCATGTCCATTCTTGTATTTTGAATGTACAATAAAGAGTTAGGTTTAGCGTCATTGGGCCATTTATGATCGGATCGCCAATCAAGACATATCAACAGATAGCTCTCGTGCAGAAAACATCTCGAGATACCGACTTTGTTGATTTTTATATTCGCCAGTAATAATTTTTTTAAAGGTAAATTAGATCGTATTGGTAACTGAGACATGTATTTCTATAACGTGTAACAATTTACTAATGGCGGGAAAACGACAATTTCTGAATAACGTGAAGACGGCCGAAGCGTTAGATACATGGGCTAATGCAAATCATTACTCTGATGACGAAGAAGTCAACATGAAGCGGATCGAGTAACTGGCAGCAAACCTTTCTGGTGAAAAGACTGGCTTATTTCCAAAACGATATGACTGCAGTATGTGTTGCAAAACATTTACTTTAAGGAAAAATCTATTAAGACACAATAGGTCTATACACATGAGGGAAAACTACAAGTGTGAGCAGTGTGGAGTCTCCTTTAATCGTCATGATAAATATATTACACACACACGTCAGCATGGTGTCAAGCGACCGCGGACCACACAATCACCTGTGTCAAATAAACGTCCGTGTCTTCACTCACTAGAGAATACTGTGAACAGTATCACAAACAATGCTGTACCCGCTCGACTGGCTAAATGTAACTGGTGTGGTCATTTTAAGTGTTTACTCCCCGGAAAGCGCTTTTGTCAAACTTGTTCAATGAAAGGTCCAAAATGTAAACAGTGTCACCGTCCACTTCCCGAGAGATTTTACAGCCAGCGGGTCAACCAGTGCGACACCTGTGTGAGGCGGCGTGAAAGATATGAAAACAGACGAAATCAGGTCGGAGCAGGACGTGTGGAAGCGCTTGAGGGAGCTGTGTCAACAACTACACTTACACCTAATCATGCAAATGATGTTGACATTTTACAGTTCTTATCAGATGAAGAAGCAAATATAGATAGAATTCTGCATGAGTTTTTTGTTGCAAAAGAAAGGTATGAAGTGGTTCATAACATTAAAAATTAAATTTATTAAATATGATGAAAACAACGAAAGCATATTAGCTGAACCTGTGCTTAGAAGTACACATTTTTTAACAACTAATTTTTCTGAAATAGATCAACAAATAGCAGAGGCATTTCAAAAATTGTACACATCATTACAGGAGTTTCAAGCTGAAGGGAGTGGGTGGGCTATCGATCAAATCATACATTTGGAAGTCAATACAGCTGAATATGTCCCATTGAGTGGTAGCAGCTATATCCCTCTTCCAAAAGTCCTGACTAAGAAGAAAGCTATCCTCAATATTCAGAACGAAGACCAAACATGTTTTATCTGGTCCGTATTGGCAGCGCTTCACCCAATATCTTTCAAGGATAATGCTAACAGGGTAACGAAATATCAACCTTATGAAAGTGAGCTTCACCTAAAAGGTATTGACATGCCTATACCTCTCTCTCAAATATCCAAATTTGAAGATCAGAATGAGCTATCTATCAATGTATTTGGATACGATGAGAAGGATGGGGTATTTCCTATGCATATTAGTAATGTTGAAGTGCTTAGAAAAGTTGATTTATTACTTCTTAGCCAGGGAGGACAGCGACATTTTTGTCTGATCAGAAATTTTAGCAGGCTCATGGGAGACAGAACAAAATACAATGGACAGACCTTTTATTGCAGACGATGTCTGCATGGTTTCTCTAGGCAAGATTTGTTAAGCGAGCATATATCTTACTTTACTCAACACAGTATTCAAAAAGTTAGATTACCTTCAGAGGAAAAGAAATGGGTAGAATTTAAAAGTGTACACAAACAGCTAAGGGTACCCTTTATCATCTACTGTGACTTCGAATCTGTTACCAAACAAATTAGTGGTTGTAATCCATCCCCATGTGTGTCACATACCACACAGTATCAGAAGCACGAACCTTCTGGTTTTTGTTACAAGATTGTTGCTTCTGATTCAAAATTTGACAAAGCAGCCATAGTCTATCGGGGACCTGATGTGATCAAAAACTTCATAGAGTGTCTCTTGAAAGAAGAAGGTGAGATAACTAAGCTTTTAGAAAATCGTGAGCCAATGAATTTAACAGAAGAACAAGAGAAGTTATTTCAAAAGGCTAATAAATGTCACATTTGTCATGGTAAGTTAGGAGAGGATCGAGTCCGTGATCATGATCACTTGTCTGGAATATTCAGAGGTGCTGCTAATAAAAACTGCAATCTAAACTTGAAATTTAAAAAGAAAAATGGAAAAAAGAATGAGCCTGATAAATTCTTTATACCTGTTGTATTTCACAACTTGAAAGGGTATGATTCACATCTGATTATAAAACAATTGGATAAAACCTACAGAGGTCAAATAGATTGTATTGCTAACGATATGGAAAAATACATATCTTTCTCACTGGGCAATTTAAGATTCATAGATTCACTTCACTTCTTAAATACATCTTTGGATACACTGGTAACAAATCTAAAAGCAGGAGGTACTGATTCATTTAGACACCTAAAGCGGGAATTTAGCTCTAACAAGATTGATTTACAGTTGAGAAAAGGGGTTTATCCCTACGATTATATGGATGATGCATCAAAAGTTGACCTTAACCATCTTCCGTCCATAGTGGACTTTTATAATGTATTGAAAGACAGTCATATTTCACAGAGTGATTATGAGCATGCACAAAACGTCTGGACCAGGTTTAATCTGAAAACAATGGGAGATTATCATGACTTGTACATGAAAACGGATGTCATTCTTTTGGCTGATGTTTTTGAACATTTTAGGGATTTATGTCTTCAGTACTACGGTTCAGACAGTGTCCATTACTACACTTTACCTGGGCTTGGATGGGATGCCATGTTGAAGATGGGTGATGTCAAGCTGCAGCTACTCACTGATTTAGATATGCATTTGATGGTAGAAGAGGGCTTGAGAGGTGGAATATCTGTGATTACCAAGAAGTATGCTAAAGCCAATAATCCCCATCTCCAAGATTACAACCCAAGTGATCCAACCACGCATCTTATTTACTGGGATGCGAACAACCTGTATGGTTGGGCTATGTCTCAGTCACTGCCTGAGAGGGATTTCGAGTGGGTAAGTTCCCATGATCTTGAACACTTGGATGTAAATACTATTCCAGACAATTCTGATGTTGGCTATATTTTGGAGGTAGATCTCGAATACCCTAACAACTTACATGATCGTCATAATGATTACCCTCTTGCCCCAGAATCCATGACAGTCACACATAATATGATGTCTCAACACTCTCAAGATTTAAAGAACAAACTATGTATTAGGGGAAAACCTGTCAAAAAGCTTGTTCCTAATCTCAGTGATAAACACAGATATGTCCTTCATTACAGAAACTTGAAATTCTATATAAAGCAAGGCTTGATTCTCAAGAAGATATAAAAGGCCATACAATTCACACAATCCCCGTGGCTAAAACCCTATATCGACTTCAATACTGAAAAAAGAAAAGCAGCCAAAAATGAAGCTGAGAAGGCCTTTTTCAAGTTGGCTAACAATTCATGTTTTGGGCGAAGTATGATGAATGTGAGAAAGCACGTTCACGTCGAACTGGTCAACACCAAAAAGCGTTTGAAAAAGCTTTACTCAAAACCAACATTTGCAGATTTTAAATTTGTTTATCCAGACTTGGCAGCAGTTCACCTGAAGAAAACATCTCTTTATCTATGCTCGCTTTTCGAGTTTAGACATGTCAAAAATACTCATGTACCATTTTCATTATAACTTCATTCAGAAGAAGTATGGTGACAAAGCCCAGCTCTGTTTCACAGATACTGATTCTCTTTTGTATGAGATAGAAACGAATGATATTTACACTGACATGCTGGATCAGTCTCATTTATTCGACACCAGTAATTATGACTCTACCCATTTGAACTATTCTAAAGTCAGTGCTAAAGTCTTTGGGAAAATGAAGGACGAGTTAGGGGGTGGTATTATGGAAGAGTTTGTAGGTCTTAGAGCTAAAATGTATTCGCTTTCCTATGATGGAAAAGATAAAATGACAGCCAAAGGTGTCAGTAAAACTGTCATAAAGAAACAACTAAGACATTCGATGTACAAACATTGTTTGTTTGATCATGTTCAGCTTCGACACGAAATGCGACAAATTCACAGTCAGAGTCATCAGCTTTACAGTGTCTGTCGAAATAAAATCAGCTTAAGTCCCTTTGATGACAAACGCTATGTTCTAGAAGATGGTATTCATATAATGGCACATGGACACTACAAAATTGAACTAGCCTAAGTTTACAGAACCACTTCATTTGTATAGTATTTTGTTAAGCATATAATTGAATATTGTATTACTGTCAACACGCTTGGCAAACATGTATTTGTATAGATGTGTTGTGAATAACTACACTGCATATGAGAGGCCTTTGTGGTCTTTTGAACATGATATATGATATTATATGTAATAAATGTAAATTTATATGAATTTTATGTGTCCAATATATCCTGACTTTATGTATATTTGTGTATTTATTTAATATAATAAGCCAATAAAAATGCTGAAGTAGACTGGGGTTTTCTTATTCTTTATTTAAGTAACAGAAAAATCAACCTCCACTAAGGGGATTCGAACCACGAACCCTCGTATGGAGAGTCAAGCGCTCTCCCGACTGAGCTAATAGGGAAATTCCCACCAGCTACTGCCAGTAGGAGCACTTTATACCAACACTGCTACATATACATTGAAATTATAACAAAACTCATAAACTTTATACTGTATAATATTTATTTCCTCACTCATAGTCCTATTTTACATGTTCAGGATTGAGGGAAACTCCCAACAGTATCTTACATGTAAATACACACAGTGCATTTAACAACACAGATTAATGTTTATTCAGTGTCTGTGTCATTATCACTTTGTTCACCTTGCTCACTGACTAACTCATCAGCCTCGGATATATCTACATGCGATAGTAAGTCTTTTACAATGGGTTTCATCCACAATTCAATCTTGGTAGACAGCATATCGGGTTCTGTCTCTGGGTCCATTGTCTTGACTTTAGCGATAATAGGTTTAAAGAAGGGTGCCTCACTAAAATAAGTCACAAATTGAATAGCTTGAACCATTCTCCAACATTTTTCCAATTTCTTTTCAATCCATCTTTCAGACTTGCCTTTATCTTCAAAGGTTTCTCGTTTTACCGTAATGCGTTCTTTGCAGTTTTGCAAGGTTAACCTCCACATCTTTGTTAAACCAGCAGCTTCCCATTCTTTGTTATCAACTTCGGAATTATTCACATCAGTGTTCATCGATTTTTCATCCAGCCTAGCTCGTTTTCTTAAAGGTTCATCTCCATTTTCTGGACACCAGGTTTTTACATGACGTTGGAGATCATGATTATTCTCAAACATAACACCACAATCGTCACACGAAGGCATTTCTGAAGTATGTTCACTCTCACTACAATTAAATTCACTGCCAACTTTAGGGTATTCACCTACAGCGTTGTGTGTGATGCTCACAGGTAGGGTGATACTACTCGACTGGGGGCAGCTCTCGAGTTGGTGGTTCTTTTATAGCTTGTTGAGAAACGTTGCCTTTAGTAGTTAGAACATTAGGTTTACGTCTCTCATTTTCGGAAGTAGAAGGTCGTAGGTCGATAGTAAGATTTCCATATGGCCTTTGAACAGAGCTCTGCTTCGTAGATTAACATAAAACGATCAGTATTGTTGGGATAAATTCTTCTCGCAAACAAGTTCACCTGTTGTCTGTCCACTGGTGAATTAAACAAAGTCACAAAATGAGAGTTCAGAGCAATGTCACGTGATTCTTTGACTCTTTGGACCAGGTTTTGTAACAGTAAAAAATTAATTACATTCTTGTGGTGTGAGGTACGAGTAAATATGCGTTTGTCATTCTTGGCCTCGGCCATATGATCATCCAGAATTAAAACATTGTTGTTCCGTGCATCAAAGAAGTTGTCATCATGAAGGTTGTAGGGGATACCTTTCAAAAACTGAACCTGGGGTATGTTCTCACGAATAATGTCGTACAGAGGCTGCCACTCGGTGTAACACCAGTCAATGTTGTTAGGTACTGGCTTTATGAGTCCTTTCTCAAGTATGTCATACATAAACATAGTCTTACCACATCCACTCGGGCCCACGAATACAGCATTGGAAGGTATAGTAAAGTAAAACGGCTCTTCATGTGTTGAAGTAACAAACTGTTCTCTAGATGGTACGTGTGGTAATGGTGGTGAACTGATAAATTGTTCTCTGGATGGTACTTGTGGTGGTGGTGGTGGCGGCGGCGGCGGCGGTGGTGGTGGTGGTGGTGGTGGTTGCAGCGGCGGTGGTGGTATTCCTGAGTAGAGAGGCTGCTGAACAATATGTATATTTCGTCTATGTCTGAGCATGACATCCCTCCTCGAAAACGTCTTCTGACAATCTGAACACGATGTTGATCCCATGATGTCCAGGTAAAAACTAAGTCAAATTACTAAAATCTCTATTATTTATACTGACTGGAGATCGGTTTCTGATATCCAACTGTTAAATTTCTTAGGATAGCCCATCCACTTGACAAACACCTGTTTCTCACCTCGCCTCTTTCTCCTCTTAAGCACTTTCTCCACCTTCCAAATGTTATTGTCCGTTTTGAAGACTTGCTGTAACTCGTTTTCGTAGAAGCTACCTTCAATGTGGTCATCTGCATAATCCTTCAGTTGATAGATGGGAAATCCATCTCTGTAGTATCTGCTCTTAATGATAAATATTTCTTCAGTCCATTTTTCTTGATAATCTCTTTGAAAGGTGTATCTCAAGTGCGAAATTCTGACTTGATCCCCAACTTTAAATTTAAATAGTTTCTTTTTTGTCTTTGTTTTCAAAGGATCAATATATTGTTCTTTCCAAACTTTAGCCTCATTTTGCTTGTCTATGTCTGCAGGTGATCGTTGATTTAATGAGCTGTGTGGTCTATGATTGTAGCCGTCCACTAGATCTTGTAGAATATCCAGGTAATGATAAGTCTGTTTATATGTAAAATATCTGTACATAGCAACCTTTAAAGTTCGTATAACTCTCTCAGCATAGGAAGCTTTTGTCTCATTTTGAGTGGCATAGTATGTTATACCTTTGGTTTTCAAATAAGTTTTCACTTTATTGTTATTAACTTCACGGCCCTTATCCGTTCTTATGATCCCTGGGAGAGGTGCAGTAGCAAAAATCGTCTCCAGTGCCGTAATGGCGGACTCAGGTGTTTTGTTTTGCATAGGTTCGACCCATAGATATCTTGTAAATACATTGATAGCTATCAGCAGGAATTTGACACCTTCATTATCCGAAGCAATATTAGACACATCAGCCAAGTCAACATCCCAGCGTGCATATAGTCCACTGGCCACAAGCCTGTTTCTCTTGAACTTGTATCATAACGCTCGTTGAAGTGAATAAGCGTCTTGTGAAGCTAGCCACCGTTTGATATGGTTTAAACTAATATCAAATTTCCCTTTCTTTTTCACAATATAATACAATATAATACAGTTTATTTACTCCTGAAACGGATGCTGTGTGTTTTGGATTAAAATAAATCTCTGACAAATACCCTTTCCATCCTTTTTAGATTAAATGAAATGCATTTCAATTGTTTCAGTATTTATCAGATAGAGGGATGACAGGTTCGATCATACCCTAAAAAGATTTCTAACTACATAACAATAAAACTGAAATCACCCCTCCGGAATAGACTCATCCAACAATGCAGGTCACGATGTGTTGTGGAGAGTAGCTAGATATGTGACCTCGATTGAGTACACAACAGCTTTCTTCTCACTTGAAATCGTGGTCGTCGTTTATACATTAAACGAAATATAATATTAAACCACTGTTCGTTAAACAAGCGTTGTATGAACTAATTTCCAGTAGATTAAGTAAAATACTAGTAATAACAAACACCACCATTAATAACGGTGACCTTATTAGACCTAACCGACTGGGGTGACGCGCCATCTATTTATAGCGCGACGGGAACTTCCAGTATTGTACCACGCCCATGCAATAGAAGACCACGCAATAGGATCCCTCGATAACAATAGGATCCCTCGTTAACAATAGGAGCTGGCTGATGTTCAACTCTTAATATGTATTCATCATGAGAGAGAGAGAGAGAGAGAGAGAGAGAGAGAGAGAGAGAGAGAGAGAGAGAGAGAGAGAGAGAGAGAGAGAGAGACTTGACAGTAACTCGTGGGATCAGCCACAATCTTGTGTATGCATCCTTTTGATTCTGGCTTGAGCAGAGATACAATTTTTAAATGCATAGCGTTTATGTCGTTTATATATAATATTAAGAAGAAATCACAAACCTATTCATATAAACCTATTTTTGAGAAGACATAATAAATTTGGCAACAATACCTAAATGCAATATCACAGGTTTTGATTAAATCTCCACTTGAAGATTTGAAGTCTCATACTAAGGACTTGGTTCCAAGTGCGTGGTTCTCACTGCCATGCGCACATATCACACAATAATAATAATAATAATAATAATAATAATAATGATAATAATAATGATGATGATGATGATGATGATGATGATAATTATGATGATAGTGATAATGATATGATGATAATGATGATGATAATAATAATAGTATTATTAATAATGATGATGTTGATGATGATGATGATAACGATAATGATAATAATAATGATAATAATATTAATAATGATGATGTTGATGATGATGATGATGATGATGATAATGATAATGATGAGGATGATGATGATAATGACGACGATGTTGATGATGATGATGCTGATGATAATGATAATACTAATAATAATAATAATGCTGGACTGTTGTCGGCCTCGGTGATGTAGTGCTTAAGCCATCGGACATAAGGCAGGTTGGACCAGGGTTCGCCTCCCGGTACCGGCTCCCACCTGGAGCGAGTTTACCGACTCATTGCTGTAAGGTCATTACACCAATGTCTCCCTCAGTAACCAGGGACGGGACGTAGCCCAGTAGTACAGCGCTCGCCTGCTGCACGATCAATCTAGAATCGATTCCCGTCCGTGGGCCCATTAGGCTATTTCTCGTTCCAACTAGTGCTCCACAACTTGTGTAACAAAGGCCGTGGTATGTACTATCTTGTGTGTGGGATGGTGCATATAAAATATCCCTTGCTGCTAATCGAAAAGAGTAGCCCATAAAGTGGCGGCAGCGGGTTTCCTCTTTCAATATATGTGTGGTCCTTAACCATATGTCCGACGCCATATAACCGAAAATAAAATGTGTTGAGTGCGTCGTTAAATAAAACATTTCCTTCCTTCCTCCCAGTAACCAAAATAAATGTTTTATTCGACGACGCACTCAACACATTTTATTTACGGTTATATGACGTCAGACATAGTTAAGGACCACACAGATATTGAGAGAGGAAACCCGTTGTCGCCACTTTATGGGCTACTCTTTTCGATTAGCAGCAAGGGATCTTTTATATGCACCATCCCATATACAGGATAGCACATACCACGACCTTTGATGTACTAGTCGTGGTGCACTGGCTGGAGCGAGAAATAGCGCAATGGGCCCACTGACGGGGATCGATCCCAAAACGACCGCGCATCAAGCGAGCGCTGTACCACTGGGCTACGCCTCGCCCCTTCCCAGTAACCACTAAACAAATAACCCTCTGTGTTGGACAGACAGTCCAGATAGCTAGAATGTGTGCCCAAGACAGCGTGCTTCAACCTTAATTGGATGTCTTAATTATGAGCACGAACATATCTAATAGTGAATAAAGGACTGTTAACATTACTCATAGCAAATAACCAGTCGTGGAGTATACAATTAAAAAATACCAAGCATTTTAGTTTTTATTTACATAAAAATACGTTAGTACACTACACTTTTCTGAGTAGATTATAATCCTCACATCGCAAAGATATATGTTAATTATGTATGTATTAAATAACAAAATAGTGTTTATAAAATCTACCCAACTTAAAATAATACAAAGTTAAAAACAAAATTAAAACGTTCGGCACAATAATACATATAAGCATCTTCCGGAATAATACAACAAATATAAAAGTAATGTGTTATGGTATAAAACAGACTATAAACAAGTTCAAGAAAGACAACTCTACAGTAACACATTACAGTCCAAGTAGAGATAAAAAGTAAGATGAACAGTTTAATGTTTGTTTTGTTTAACGACACCACTAGAGCACATTGATTAATTAATCACCGGCTATTGGATGTCAAACATTTGGTAATTCTGTCATATAGTCAAGAAAGTTTAAGTTTAAGAAAGACAACTCCGCAGTAAGCCATTACAGTCCAAGACGAGATAAAAAGTAAGATAACAAAATGGAGGGGGAAAATAATGGAAAACTAAAATAACAGTTAATTTTAGTTATAATCAAGAATAACGAAAACTGAATTTATTAGAGTATTCATTTTGAAAGACACTGCAAGTTGTAAAAGGTGTATACAGACATACATCTGTTACTAATAGAGAAAACAAAACATAATAATGTAATAAATTAATATGAACCAAATAATAAAAAATAACAAAAACTGAGTCTGTTAGAGTATTTATTTTGAAGGGCATTGAAAGTTGTAAAAGGTACACAACATTTATATACCGACATAAAGCTGTTACTCATAGAGAAAACAAAACATAATAACATAATAAACTCACACGAACCAAATAACCAATTGTGTCCATAGTTTTAAAGCAAATACACCTAATGTTACATTTAATAGCATTGGGAGGTTATTTGCCACTAAAATAGCTAACTTTTATTGAAATCCATTTTAAACTGAAATGAATCCAAACAACAAAGTATGTCTATAGATTTATTTAAAAAATAAACATAGGATGGTAAATAAGGAAGTACTAGTATATGCATAACTGTAAAAAAGACAATAAAACGGTATATTTAACAACAATGGAGTGTAGTTGGCTACATAAACCGCCAACATAGTTTTGTAATCCATTTTAAACTGAAATAAACCCAAATAACAAAGTATGTCCATATATTTATTTAAAGAAAAAGCATAGGATGGTAAATATGAGGAAGTACTAGTATATGCATAATTGTAAAAAAGACAATAAAACGGTATAATTAATAGCAATGGAGTGTAGTTTCCTACATAAACCGCCAACATAGTTTTGTAATCCATTTTAAACAGAAATAAACCGAAATAACAAAGTATGTCTATAGATTTATTTTTTTAAAAAGCATAGGATGGTAAATATAAGGAATTACTAGTAATTACTAGAAAGTCTACATTACAAGAACATTTAGCTGTCATTGTAACAAGCAACAAAAGTAGTAAACAAATTAATTTAATACAAACAAAGCAAAAAACCAACAACAAAAAACCGTAAGAAAACAAAACCATATGTGGATATGCAAACGACTATCAAAGTATCAAAGTACTGCCATCAACAGATTTTATCGGCCCCAAGGACAGATTTCATAATGTAAAGGGACCTGTGATACGCCAGATGTAGTGCACAGGTTGGAATGGGAAAAGAAAATGAGTCCACCAAAAGTACTATATTCTGCCTTTACACTATGGTGGCCTATGTTCATTACAAACTGCATTAGTCCGGAGGGACGTAGTAAGTGTGGTTCTTACTACGTCCGGATCTTGTTACATACCCTGTATCTGGCCTGTATTCAAAACTTGTGGCACCATGTGTCAACCGTTTTCCAACCGAAATAGTGCAACAAATGGACACACAAACCAAAAATGTATAACCTACTGTACTAACAAAATCCTGATTGAATGACTCGTATCATTATTAACAAAATAAATCTTCAACGACAACTTTACAAAATATCCCCGCCATTTTAAATTTGCTAAGTAGAGGGAAGCAACTTGCCGTGCACGTTAAGAAAAGTATTGACTTAACGTGCCCGGTGCAATAAAACTACATGTATTCTGGAGATCTGTACATGTATCTTTATACGTTATAGCTACAGTGAGCTTTGATTATATCTGATAAAGCAAGATTTAAAAAAAAGTAAATGTGTATATGCAAAACACTACAAATGTATCAAAGTTCATCTCATAATAATCTGACAGCTCTTCAGATATTTGATTCTGGTTTAGCCGAACCCACAAGAGCTGACTCAGTTTGAGGAGACTTGTAAGGGAGAGCACTCGTGGTCAGTTCCGGAAGTGGTGGATCGTTGGTAATTTCGACCTTGCTCTGTGGCAGCACCTTCTTGGTTGGAAAGAGGTCAGTGTAAGCTGGAGGAGCCTTGTCCGTCCTTCCATCTGAAATCACAGCCAGGGTGAGTGTACGGTTGGCGCTGCGACGCGAACGGTTCCGGCGATATCGGCAAAACAATGCAGTTATGAGGAGAAACAGGACGATGACACCAGTAACTGAACTGATTGTCGCAACGTGTCTGATCAGCAGGTCATCTGTGGAGAGATAGTAGAAGAGAGAATAGAAGGAATGATGAAGAGCGCTGCCATCTTCTGTAAGCGCATGTGTGTGTGTGTGTGTGTGTGTGTGTGTGTGGTGTATGATTATTATTATTATTATATTATTATTATTATTATTATTATTATTATTATTATTATAATGAGGATAAAGTAGAATATAGTCTATCGATTAGGAAAATATTGTACTTCTACACAACTCTAAACCAAAAACGAGAAGCAATTACCCCCCTCCCCCGCTAGTTTTGGAATTGATCAATGCAAGCTGACCTAAATTTGGTAAGAAATAAATAAAAGAAGTACAAAAACAAATTAATGTTCATACGACACCTACCTTTAGTTCGACTGTCGCGATCGGGTCCTGTAAAATGAAGGTTGAAGAGAAAGATGCATATGAAATTTCTATTGCAAGTCCTACCTTATGGCTCTCATTATCAAATACAAACGCATACACACATGCACATGAGAGAAAGAGAGAGAGAGAGAGAGAGAGAGAGAGAGAGAGAGAGAGAGAGAGAGAGAGAGAGAGAGAGAGAGAGAGAGAGAGAGAGAGGGAGGATAATAAATGAGTTATCAGTTATTATCAAATTTATGTCCCGAGTGAAATAATTTTTACTTGTCACGAGCTTTAGCGATTGACAAGTGAAAATTATTTCACGAGTACATAGTTTGTTATTCTATTTATTACCCCAGCTATTTGAGGGTTTTTAAAAGCCTTTATTTTCGATATAGCCTACATCAGATATATATATATATATATATATATATATATATATATATATATATATATATAGAGAGAGAGAGAGAGAGAGAGAGAGAGAGAGAGAGAGAGAGAGAGAGAGAGAGAGAGAGAGAGAGAGAGAGGGGGGGATAAAGGCAGACAAACAGACGTAGAAAGAGCGAGAAAGACACAGAGACAGGCAGAGAGAGAGAGAGAGAGAGAGAGAGAGAGAGAGAGAGAGAGAGAGAGAGAGAGAGAGAGGGAGTATAATAAATGAGTTATCAGTTATTATCAAATTTATGTCCCGAGTGAAATAATTTTTACTTGTCACGAGCTGTAGCGGTTGACAAGTGAAAATTATTTCACGAGGGACATAAATTTAATAATAACTGGTAACATAGTTTGTTATTCTATTTATTACCCCAGCTATTTGAGGGTTTTTAAAAGCCTTTATTTTCGATATAGCCTACATCAGATATATATATATATATATATATATATAGAGAGAGAGAGAGAGAGAGAGAGAGAGAGAGAGAGAGAGAGAGAGAGAGAGAGAGAGAGAGAGAGAGAGAGAAAGAGAGAGAGAGAGAGAGAGGGGGATAAAGGCAGACAAACAGACGTAGAAAGAGCGAGAAAGACACAGAGACAGGCAGAGAGAGAGAGAGAGAGAGAGAGAGAGAGAGAGAGAGAGAGAGAGAGAGAGAGAGAGAGAGAGAGAGAGAGAGAGACAGACAGACAGACAGACAGACACACACACACAGAGACAGACAGACAGAGATTGGCTGGACGGGAGAGAAGAAAGAAAAGGACACTTATAAAAGCTCACCCCGTTTTGCAGCGGATACAGCACCTGTCCGCCTTATAGCCAACGGTTATAGGCCGCTCAGTTATGTAATATACAATACGTGAGTGCGACCTCAAACTGACTCCATTGTAAGTGACCCAATGATACACAGTATGCGTGTGACGTCATTTGAGATTGAGTCTGGACTCTAAAAGTTTTATAAGCACGGGCCCTGGTATTGCCAATATGAGTCAAGACAGTTTGCGGATAATTTAGTTTTTTCATACTCCGATGAACGTAAAATAAATAACAGACAATACTTATAATTAAATTTGAATCATACTTGCTAATAATAACACAAAACGTTCACACTTTATTTTGAACTATTTTTGGTCCATAAACAATAACGCTCAATAATTCAACTTGCCGATATAAAATGACATCATCATCCCTGTCGACGTAAGTTTTACGTTCATCGAGAACTGAACGAAATCTCGACCAATAGGATGCCGTTATATTAAAATGAATGTAACGGAAATTTAATTATGTAGTATTCTCTAGCTATTGATGCGCATTCGGTCTGGGATCGATCCCCGTCGGTGGGCCCATCAGGCTATTTCTCGCTGCAGCCAGTGCACCATGACTGGTACATCAAAGGCCGTGGTATGTGTTATCCTGCCTATGGGATGGTACATATAAAAGATGCCTTGTTACAAATGGACAAATGAAGCGGGTTACCTCTCTAAGACTATGTGTCAAAATTACCAAATGTTTGTCATCCAATAGCCGTTGATTAATATATCATGGTGCTCTAGTGGTGTCGTTAAACAGAAAATACTTTAACTTTAGACATGACCTACTTCTGTCTTGGTAGTATCTGATCTTGACTGGCATCATGTAGCCTGTTCTCTGGAAGTTGGACTCCAGAAGGACAGTCATGGAACCACTGTATCCTGTGAACGAGACGCGGCGCAGCCACCTCATCCATCCTGGCTGACCTTCACAAAACGATATCAGCTTCGCGTTTCCTTGGAATACAAAAGAACAGAATGTTTCATTAAAGGGACAGACCGTTCTTTCTAAACACTAAGCTGTATTTTTCACTATTAGAGCCGTTTATGATCACTGAAATCAAACATTACTTATATTTTATTGTTTAGATTATCCATTTCAGTACAACCGAAATGTTTCTGGTCATCCTGATGTTTCTAATAGGCGTACCACAAAATGCCTCACTATATTGACCTGAATTTTTTTTATATAGCTTTATCATGCAGCGGTAGAGGTACAGGTCACGCTTGACGTTTATGATGAATTATAAATTTTTGACCGTCATGGCCCTTGATTTTAGGAAATATGAAAATTTGTTTTCCACACTTTGTTTTCGCAGTGCCTCAATATACTGATAGCTGTGTGTATACACATCACATCATGTTTGACTTTCGTGGCGGTTTATCAATTTGTCACTCAGAGTTATGGCCCTTGAACTTATATTTATTATACATTATTATACATTTTATATACACATGCAACTAAATAATTTTATATAATTACTAGTAGAACACGACTAATATCATTGAATTATATAGTACTACTGTAACAAAATAATTTCATTTACTAGTAGAACACGTTTAATATCATTGGAGTACCTACAAAGGATGAGAGTCAAAGCATGACATTGCAAATCAATATCTTCGTATAATTACTAGTAGAACACGTTTCATATCATTGGAGTACCTACAAAGGATGAGAGTCAAAGCATGACATTGCAAATCAATATCTTCGTATAATTACTAGTAGAACACGTTTAATATCATTGGAGTACCTACAAAGGATAAGAGTCAAAGCATGACATTGCAAATCAATATCTTCGTATAATTACTAGTAGAACACGTTTCATATCATTGGAGTACCTACAAAGGATGAGAGTCAAAGCATGACATTGCAAATCAATATCTTCGTATAATTACTAGTAGAACACGTTTCATATCATTGGAGTACCTACAAAGGATGAGAGTCAAAGCATGACATTGCAAATCAATATCTTCGTATAATTACTAGTAGAACACGTTTAATATCATTGGAGTACCTACAAAGGATGAGAGTCAAAGCATGACATTGCAAATCAATATCTTCGTATAATTACTAGTAGAACACGTTTCATATCATTGGAGTACCTACAAAGGATGAGAGTCAAAGCATGACATTGCAAGTCAATATCTTCGTATAATTACTAGTAGAACACGTTTCATATCATTGGAGTACCTACAAAGGATGAGAGTCAAAGCATGACATTGCAAATCAATATCTTCGTATAATTACTAGTAGAACACGTTTCATATCATTAGAATGTCTTCATGGGATGACACACAAGGCATGGCATTGCAGCTAAACAATTCCATTCACCAGTTGAAGACGATTAATATCAATAGCATATCAACATAGGACGACAGATAATGCATGACATCACAGTTTGCAAATATATGACCTACCCACAATGTCCATCTTCTTGATGAGTTGAAAAATAATCTTGAAATGAGCGAAATATGTTATGGCATTTGTAACTATGTTGACGGATTGTTAACGACCCCTCAATAATGTTTTACACTACAACTGTTTATGCACACACACACACACGCACACGCACGCCCAGACAGAAAAACATTAACACATTCAGACACACACACGCGTGCACACACAGATAGAAACACACTCAGACATAGAGGAAGTGTGTTTTGTTTAATGATACCACTGGAGTATATACAGACATACAGAAAAACCCACAAACACACGGACACACACAGGTATATACGTCACAAGTACGTACACATAGGCATACATACGTATGTATGTACATACATACACACATGCGCACGGATACACGCATAAACACACGTAAAAAAAGAATTCCAAGTACATTAAGTAAATTGTTTTCTGGGTGCTCTCTGCTTCATTAATTGTGTTCTTACCGTCTTTAACGGTTGTCATCAAACTACAGTGATGCAATATGTGTGGAATGATGGCGGGGCAAATTTCCAGGTGAATCGGGAGTCGAGGGTTGGAGGCTCTGAAGACCCATCGACAAGAAAATCTAAAACACAAAACATAAACAAAACAAAATAAAACCAACAAAACAAAACAAAACCAACAAACAAACAAACAATACAAACAAAACAAAACAAAACAAAACAAAACAGAACCACAACAAAACCACAACAAAACAAAACAAACAAACAAAACCAAAATCAAAACCAAAAAAAAAAAAAAAAAAAAAAAAAAAAAAAAAAAAAAAAAAAAAAAAAAAAAAACCATAACCAAAATCAAAATCAAAACAAAACACAAAACATACATAAAAACAAACAAACAAACAAACAAAACAAAACAAACAAAAAACAAAACAAAACAAAACAAAACAAAAATAAAACAAAACAAAATAAAACAAAACAAAACAAAACAAAACAAAACAAACAACCAAAACAAACAACCAAAACCAAAATCAAAACAAAACAAAAACAATCAAACAAACAAACAAACAAAACCAAAACCACAACAAAAACAAAACACAAAACACAAAACATAAACACAAACAAACAAAACCAACAAAACAAAACAAACAAACAAAACAAAACCACAACAAAATCGAAACAAAACAAAACAAAACCAAAACCATATTCAAGCATACCCAAAACAAACAAAGAATAAACAAAACCAAGCAAGACAAAACAAAACAAAACAAATTAAACAAACAAACAAATAAAAATAAAACAAACTAATACAGAAAAATACCACTTAACCTTTGTACACCATAATAAAATATCTATAATGTTAAATAACGATATGTATACGAGCTACAAAAACCTATGTATTAAAATGTAGGATATCTGTCTGTGAACCAGTTGGGCTATTTCTCATTCCAGCCAGTGCACCACGACTGGTATATTAAATACCGTGGTATGTGCTATCCTGTGGGATGACGTATATAAAAGATTCCTTGCCACTAATGGAACAAATGTAGCGAGTTTCGTATCTAAGACTATACGTCAAAGACACCAAATAGCCGATGATTAATAAATCAATGTCCTCTAGTGGTGTCATTAAACAAAACAAATTTCAAGTTTTCTATCCAAGCTGTACCTATTTTCATTTTACCCATGGGTGAGATTTAGCTCAGTCGATAAAGCACTCACCTGAGGTACTTGCATCGTAGGGTCAAACCTTCTAGGCAGATCCGTTGACATTTTTCCTCATCTCAACCAAACATAGTGGTAATTTTGACATATAATTTTAGAGACGAAACCCGCAACATTCTTCCGTCAGTACCAAGGCATCCTTTATATGCACCATCCCACAGACAGGATAGCACATACCATGGCATTTAATATACCAGTCAAAGTGCACTGTTTGGAACAAGAAATCGCCCAAAGGGCCTACCAACGGGGATCGATCCAAGACCAACCGCGCATCAATCGAGCGCTTTACCACTGGGCTACGTCCTGCCCTTGATCCCAACCAGATCCGATGATTGGGGTTTCAATGGCCATCTTATGTTCATATAAATTAATATCTCTTACTAATAATTGGAAAAATATATAAGGTTTCCTATAAAGAATGTCGTGTCAAAATTACCACATGTTGCACGCTCGATCGCCGATGATTAATTATTAATGTGCTCTAGTGGTGTGGATAAAGACAATAAACTAACATGGTCTACGTTGAGGACCTAATTTTTAATCCGATTGATATTTCCTTCACGTACAATAATAAATCTCATCTTTACAACGTCTCCTCCCATTCCGGTCAAAGTACGCTTTTCTGGTGACGAAGGGTTCTATTCAATATACACGCTTGCGGTTTTTGCTTTAGAGAACAACCCGTTGTAGGGTCATATTAATATGAATTTTCCCACTAATAGGTTAGAACACAGACAGACAATTTATATTTAACACGTTTTGTGTATTTATAATCACACGTCGGGCCGCTGTTGTGCTTGTGTCCTCATCTCAGCCTATGCTACTTGACTTCAAATACCCAGTGAAATTGTTTGACAGCTTAACCACTTGACAACAGACACCGTTTCTTGATTGTTTGTCTGCTGAGTCACCTGTATACAAGTATATATAATCACACATCAAGCTATTAATTTGCATTGCCACGCAAATGGAAATTCCGGATAAAACCCCCAATAACTCAACGCTATATCAGCATCATATAAACCAGTTGCGGATACGGGGGGGGGGGGGGGGGGGTGGTGAGTCTTATGGGTATCAAGACCCTGTTTTCACATTAGGTGGGGTCAGTATGGACTACTATGTAGAGGGTCTTAAATCAATCCTATTTAATAAGTAATAAATGTCACAGCATTCAATATAACATTTCTTGTGTATAAATCGGCCGATTAGAGACAGGACCTCCGCCCCCCCCACACACAACAAATAAACTAACACACACACACCCCACACACGCACACAAACCCCCTTAGCAAGATGACATTATAAAGGACAGCTATATACCAAACTAGAACTCTGTTTCACTGTGCGAAACCTACCCACAATAGGAAATCTACGTTCTTCTATATTGGTTAACTCACAGTACAATTGCATCAGCCACAGGTCACGTATTCAAAATCAATGACATGTAAAAGTGTATCCTACGTTCGCTATATATTTGTTAAGTCACCGGACAATGCACAAGCCCCGTCCACGTATTCAAAATCAATAGATATATTCTCGAGATACATTGCCGAAAGGTCCAACCACGGCCATATCAACGGGTCTATGAGCTGAATGTTGTGACTTATTTTTTTTTAAACATCAGGTGAAATAGTTTAAGATGTATCACTTGCAGATGTTTTCCATTTTCACGGTTTTGTATATTTATTTCAAAAAAAACAACCCAAAAGATATTATCATTTCTATTAATTAACACTTTTACCATTTTTGATATCGCGAAGCACCTGTATTGGATAGTTACACAAACGCCACAAAAACAAATACAACGACTCGACGGTTTGTACGTTAGGATTCTTAAATATCGAAACTTAAGATCTGCATTTTGTGTGCCTAACACTACTCGAAAACATTGAATAATAATTACAAAATAATACAAAAATATATAATATAATAATAATTATAATAATAATAAATACCCCCCCCCCCCGAAACCTCCTACTAAAACTCTCCTCCTATAAATGGTGGGGCCACGAAACAATGTGACACAGGTTTGAGTGTATGGTGTGTTTTGTGTGTGCGCCGACTATCTGGTTGTAGATAGTTTTTCTGTCTTATCTCGTGTGAGTAAGTAATGCAAGAGCCTCAGCATGCGCCGCATGACATACTTTCCGTGACCTTGGACCTTGATGACGTCACGGCCCCTTGTCACACGTGATCCTCGTCCTAATGGACCGTGACCTACTGAGACTGAACCTTGACAGCTGATGACGTCACGGAACTACTGACTACCCTGTGCAACGTCCTTACGACCCGAGCCCTGACCTACTTAGACCGGCCCCTGACCCTACTTAGAACTGGCACGGAAAGAGTATAAAAAGGCTTAGATACAAGTTTAATTGTCATTCCATCAGCGAAAACGACTCAGATCCTACGGTCAATCCAAGATGGCCTGTTTCCACAACGTGATGATTAAGAGGAGATGGTCGTCTAGAACTTGGAAAATAACGTCGACGTGGTGGCCCAGTTATGGAAAGGGGAACACTGCTATGCCCATGTAACGAAATTTGCAACAGTGGCAAGGGGGGAAAACGTTCCCCACCAAGCGAGGATATTGTCCTTACAGTCCTAAAAAAAGTGGATCGAAAGTGTTGGATGTAAAAGCCAAATTGACGAAACAATTTCAGCATTAAACCAGGGGAAAGACGAAAAATTGTTCCCGACACCTTGGTGCCAACGTCCAAGTCAGCGTCGACAAGAACTTTGCTGGGGGGGACCTGCGTCTGTGGTGGTGGTGGATGAAACTAAATTCGTGAAACCTTCGAAG
>NC_054702.1:35421240-35441417 GCF_016097555.1 Gigantopelta aegis
TGGTGTTCCCTCTCTGGGAAAGTGCATATACCAAATCCCTTGAAGCTGATGAGAAGAAACAACGGGTTTCCTCTAAAATCAGGGTTAACACATAAACTGATATAGATTCCATAAATAATTATTTTAAAAACTATAATCCGTCTCATCATTATACATAAAATAAATAAAAGATTCCTTGTTGCAAATCGAAAATAAACCCATGAAGTGACGACAGCGGGTTTCCTCCCTCAATATCTGTGTGGTCCTTAATCATATGTCCGACGTCATATAACGATAAATTAAATGCGTTGAGTGCGTCGTTAAAAAAAAAAAATTCCTTCCTCCTACAATTTTTTTTTTTTATTTGTAAATAATTTCAGTTATGTTTAATGTAAGAAGAAAAGTAAGTGTTTTGGAAATATATATAAAAATAATGTTTTAGTGTCCAATTTAAAACAATCGGCTCAGAAATAAATAACGTGTAGTAAATTCCATACCATTTAAAAAAGGTGTTCCCTATGGGACGGACTACAGAAATGTCTCCCCTCCTGTAAATATATTATCCACAAAAACGTTAGTAGCAACTTGTTTCAGGCAAAACGAATTAAAACAAGTAACCAAAATGTAGTCTGGTGGCGTGCTCCTGAATATTGTGCAGATCTTCGGTCTTCGAATTGGCGTCGTATCCCAGTGGTAAGGCGCTCGCTTGACGCGCGGTCGGTCTGGGATCGATCCCCGTCGGTGGGCCCATTGGGCTATTTCTCGTTCCAGCCAGTGCACCACGACTGGTATATCAAAGGCCGTGGTATGTACTACCCTATCTGTGGGATGGTGCATATAAAAGATAAAATATCTGTGTGGTCCTTAACCATGTTTTAAGACATATAACCGTAAATACAATGTGTTGAGTGCGTCGTTAAATAAAACATTTCTTTAATTCGAATTGGCGTTTTCTCCAGTTTGAGAATGCCTAACGGAAATTGGAAGTCTGCTAGTTATGGACAACGGGCTCTAGAAGAAAATGGTAGTGGGGCATTCAATCACAATTTTGAAAATGTACAGTAGATGTTAGGCTTACTGTTCTCTATGTATCGTGTCGTTCTTTGTTAAAATGCCACTCTTTTTGAAGATGAATAGCGAGCGTATGCAACACAGACCATTGAAGATTTTTCATAAAACCATTTTACTATCATCATCTACTGATGGTAAAAAAATTCACTTCGATATATAGCCAATCTAATTAAAATTAGCTCCACTATTACATGTGGATCTAACAGCAGCCATTTGGAGCTCATGTCCACGAATCAAAACCGTATTTGCAGAATCATGCCAGTAATTTAAAAATAATTTGAAAACATTCCGAATTATCATGAGGGTATACGACATGTTTCGCGTGAATTACGAATGCTTTAAAACGTGTTTTATTTTATAAAATAAATAATTTGTAATGTAAAATTGAAGACTGATAACCCATCCCGTACGTATTGGTATGGTTCGCTGTACTGCGGCCACTAAAATAGACTCGCCCGATATTTTTAGAATTTGTATGCTCCCAAATAACGTTATAAAAGGTGAAGTGTGATTGGTCAATATTTAAATTATTATTTACAGACGAAATGTTACCTGGACATTGGAGTCTACGCAGTGTTGTTAGAAATCTGATTAAAATTAGTTCTACTGGTCTAAATAAGGCATTCGTAATTCACACGAAACATGTCGTATACCCTCAGGATAATTCGGAATGTTTTCAAATTATTTTTAAATTACTGGCATGATTCTGCAAGTAAGGTTTTGATTGGTGAACATGAGCTCCAACTGGCTGCTGTTAGATCCACATGTAATAGTGGAGCTAATTTTAATTAGATTGATATATAGCTTACTTTTAAAATAATGCAGAATAATTGCTATACCATTGAGTATGTACTTAATATCTACTGTACAATGGTCGATTGATCCACCGTCTTTTTTTTTTGTTTTTTTTTTTTTTTTTTTTTTTTTTTTTTTTAAATCTCAAGCTGTAGTTTATTTTCCCAGGATGAAATGAACTTCTTTATACACATGTATCTTCAAAATACTCAACTTTTTACATTTGTATTTATTTTACTGTGTTCGCGCCACAGACAGCAATAACGTCGGAAAAAGAAAAATGTTTTATTTAACGACGCACTCAACACATTTTATTTACGGTTATATAGCGTCAAACATATGGTTAAGGACCACACAGATAATAAGAGAGGAAACCCGCTGTCGCCACTTCATGGGCTACTCTTTTCGATTAGCAGCACCACCCCATAAACAGGATAGCACATACCACGGCCTTTGATGTACCAGTCGTGGTGCACTGGCTGGAGCGAGAAATAGCCCAATGGGCCCATTAACGGAGATCGAACCCAAACCGACCGCGCATCGAGCGAGCGCTGTACCACTGGGCTATGCCCCGCCCCCAATAACGTCGGAAATGAAACTGCAGACCGCTAAAGTAAAATCGTCCACTAATCAATTTAATTAAAATATACACCAATGTTGTAAAAAAAATATTGATTTAAGAAGAAAAACCTCACAAAACCCCCAACCCCCAACCCCCAACCCCACCCCCACTAAAAACAACCCCAAAACACCACCAAATTTTTTAAAATAAATAACAGAAAAATAAGCACAAAACATATTCATTTTCAAAGTAATTAAAATCCTGTTTTGATCAAGCAGTTTAATAATCTTAGAATAAAATTTGAATCGTGAAGCAAACATCTACTGTACAAGATATTACACACGTTAAAGCAATAGTAATTGTATTTTAAATCATTAAGTGCACATTCCTACAAGATGTGTGTACTCTTTAAGGTAATAAACAGAGGATATTCAAATAAATAAACGACTCACACGTTATTATTAAGTTTATGTGGTAATTAATGTTCACGTGCTACAAGTTTTATCGAGTGACAAATAAAAATTATTTTACGAGCAGTATACATTATACAATAACTTTTATCGAAATTAGTATTATCGAATGACAAATAAAAATTATTTTACGAGCAGTATACACTATACAATAACTTGTATCGAAATTAGTATGATATGTATTGCGGCACAGTATATCTTTTATGTAATGTAGCGTGTTTTGTTAATTAATATTACCCTTTTCTTTAAAGGGACATTCCTAAGTTTGGTGCATTTTTTAAGATGTTATCGACTAACAGATACTTTTAACGATTGTAATTACATATCAAATATATTTTTCTGCATTAAATATTAGTGGCTTCATATTAAACGTGTTTCTGATCGTTCTAATATTTGTAATAGGTTAAATTTCATTTTATTTCCCAAAATATTATTTTTTCGTACGTACGAAATTATTTGAAGACAAAATCCAGTTTAGGCGTCTTACAAATATTAAGACGACCAGAAACACATTGAATATACACACACTGATATTCTAAACAAGAAAATATATTTAATATGTAAGTTTAATCGTAGAAATATTTTATTAGTCGGAAACATCTTACAATGCAGCAAACTCAGGAATGGCCCTTTAAAATTGTCACAAATCCGAGATATTTAGATTGGTATCTGAACATTTTAACAAAAGATATTAAATACATACCCATTGAAATAAACATACCATAGTATGGAATTTCTCAGAATGTTTTGTATTGATTTGTTTATAAACAGATATTGATATTCTAAACAAGAAAATATATTTAATATATAATTATAGTCTTACAAAACACTGTATTAGTTGAAGCGTTACAATATCAGAATACTCAGAACAACCACTTAAAAACATGTTACAAACTGATTCTCTCAAACGGCCGAGCAGTCAATTCTTTTTATTTTTGGCTTGTAACTTTTTATTATTATTATTATTTATCAAAATTCTCCCCCCCCCCCCCCCCCCCCCCCCATATCCAGAGTCAGGCCACCGATCTTATCGGAGGCAGGACTCGGGGTGGGCGTGTTCGAAACCCTAGTTTTATATGGGCACGTTAAACTAGTTATCTATCTATCTATCTCTCAAACGTTCAGCTGTGACATTTGGAACTATGATAATGCACTGATAAACGAAACCCCAATCCAGAGAATATATGTGCACAGCCCTGCATTTAGTGTGACAGTTACACTGAAACCTTATTTCTACGTGAATGGATGATTTGTACGTGACCGCGTGGTTTGTACGTGACCGTGGTTGTCATTGAACGATATAGCCTACTCAGCTGCTATACCAAAATGCAGGTACACATAAGCGCCTTAATGCTGTAGCAAATCCTCAATTTTCAGGCAAAAACCATGTCTCAATTAAAGGGGCATTCCTGAGTTTGCTGCAATTTTTAAGATGTTATTGACTAACAGAGACTTTTCAACGGATGTAATTACATATCAAACATATTTTTTCTGCATAAAATATTAGCGGCTGTATATTAAACGTGTTTCTGATCGTTCTAATATTTGTATTAGGTTAAATTTCATTTTATTTCCTAAAAAAAAATATTTTTCCAGTTTGGTCTTCTTACAAATATTAAGATGACCAGAAAGACATTGAATATGCAGACACTGATATTCTAAACAAGAAAAAATATATTTAATATGTAAGTTTAATCGTAGAAATATTTTATTAGTCGGAAACATCTTACAATGCAGCAAACTCAGGAATGTCCCTTTAATATGAAGCAATTGTAAATATAATCTGGTTATGGCGTTTCTAAGTGTAGAATGACCAACTACAACGGATCATCAGGCAAAGGGCCGTTTTCACATGTGCGCGGTGCATGCGCGGAACACGAAATGGATTTTTTTTTTTTGTGTGCGTGCGTGCTTAACGACACCACTGGAGCACATTGATTAATTAATCATCGGCTATTGAATGTCAAACATTTCGTAATTCCGACTCGTAGTCATCAGAGGGAACCCGCTACATTTTTTTTTTCTAATATAGCAAGGAATCTTTTATATGCACTTTCCCACAGACAGGAAAACACATACCACGGTCTTTGTCCAGTTGTGGTGCACATGTTGGAACGAAAAAAAAACAATCAGCTGAATGGATCCACAAAACGGACGAATAAAACTGACTTATATAAAACCACTGCTATTGATTTTTTTTTTTTTAATGCATCCTTTTTCTGCATTCCGCGCCCGCCACACGCCAAAAACCGCTCACATGGAAAACTGCCCTAAAACTGCTGAATAACAAATATATCTCCCATAAATGACAATAAAGTTAAAGTTTGTTTTATTTAACGACACCACTAGAGCACATTGATTTATTGACCATCGGCCATTCGATATCAAACATTTGGTAATTTCGACATATAGTTACATTTTTCTATTAGTAGCAAATGATCTTTTATATGCACCAACCCACAGACAGGATAGCACATACCACGGCATTTGATATACCAGTCGTGGTGCACTGAATGGAGCGAGAAATAGTCCAGTGGGGCCACCGACAGCGATCGATCCCAGACCGACCGCGTATCAAGCTAGCGCTTTACTAGTCCCCCTCCCCAAATGACAATAAATGCCAGTTTATTTTTTATATGTGATATAATGATTATAATTTTTAAAAAAACACACATTTACAGCGTCTTCATTTAAAGGCATATTGTCACAGACCACTGACTTATTTAATGGTCTAACAAGGTATTACCTGAACAAAAATAATTTGTTTTGTCCCTAAATGTACTTTATTCAACCATCTTCATAACCACCATACTCCATTTATTAATGATATTTTGTAAAAAAAAAAAAAAAAAAAAAAAAAAAAAAAAAAAAAATTGAATTATGGCAATGGTCCATAATTCAAAAACTAAAATTGCTGAGAGGGTTAACATCGATTTCACTCCATCATGGTTCAATTAAGGTGATGCGATAACTACATTTGGTTTCCAACAATTAATGTAATTTTTATTTATTATCCATTTTTAGAGAAATAAGGTCCTTAAATCCGTGACAGTATGCCTTTAATGTTTTATTATTATTTAGGTCGACATCTGATCGAAACTGTGAAGATCTTCTTTGTTGCTGTAAGATAAGGAAAAAATAACTATATATGATAAAATTGTATCACCTGTATTCTGTTTATACTTTGGTTTCTTCAGTAAACTTCAGTAAGATTAGTAATCAGAAAAATCTTTAAATAAAATAAAATAAATAAAATAAAATAAAATATGCTCAGGTGAGTGAGCACGTACCCTTCTAGTGAGGTGGGTGGGTGGGGTGGAGCATGGATGTTGTAATGCTTATCGTGAAGAATTTCACACATAACCAGCTGTATTTTAGATACACGCAATTTGTGGGGGCGTTCTCCATACCCACCCCGACTCATCACTACGTCAATGATTCCAGACAATACCGTATAACCGGAAATTTTCGTGGTCTTTTAATAAAATGTTCGTGGTTTGGGGACTAAAAACATTATTTTTTTATTTTCGAGGTTTTACAAACCTGAAATGTGAGTAGTTTTAATTTCGTGGTTTAGCAAATATGGTTTGCGATAATATTGCTGTTGTTGATTGAAAGTTTCATGTCGGCTTCCATTTGATTGAGATCGCCGGAGCATAAAGTTCAACAATAGAACACGCAACTGCAATTGGCTAATACATTGCGCTATTAGCAAGACAACTGATTACAGTTTTTGCTTTTAATTATAGCCAATTATGATTTGTGTGAGTCAAACGATGTTGTGTTTAATATTTAACATGAGCTTGACAATCATACTCAACTAGTAAGCTGGCTCAGTATACCAGCACAGCGCACATATCGGTAGGCTACATATGCATGTTATATTCAAAGTCGAATCATTAGTCTGTTGAGCTGGTTGAATAAATCTACTGTTAATAACGAAAACTCGAGATTCATCTTCATGTATTGATGCCGCGAATAAAGCCATATATCTACGCCTAAATCAGAATCAGGGAAGCGAAAACATGAGTACAACTTCTTTGATGACGATCAGACTGCCAAGATCGGAAAATTTGCTCTTGAACATGGAGTATATTATTAACATTCAGGGCCCTGCCGGCGGGGGGGGGGGGGGGGGGGGGGGGCAGGCGTCAAGTGGCGTAGCTCCAAAAAAGGTATCAATTTCTAAAATAAAATCAAAATAAATAAATATGTAAAATCAATTTAATATACTGAAGTTATTAAAGAAAAACAATACTGAATAGGAATTAAAGGTAATATTAGAAAAAAACACGTAGGTTTTTTAAATAACTGAACTGCAGAATTATATATATATATATATATATATATATATATATATATATATATATATGTATGTATGTATGTGTGTGTGTGTGTGTGTGTGTGTGTGTGTGTGTGTGTGTGTGTGTGTGTGTGTGTGTGTGTGTAGTCATACATATGACAAATGTCACAGTATGGAAACTCACTTGAGATACTTATTCCAGTTCGCTCAGTTCTGTTACGATTCGCCTAAATTCATCCACAGTGACCTCGGAGTCTCCTACAATAAAGCACACATAAAAGAAAAGGGATGTTTGTGTGACTTTAATTGCTTAGAGGCTGGTCTTAGAAAAAAGTGAATTTTTCAGGAGCGACAGAACTCGAATGCCTCATAGAAGCTTCGCTCGCCAGGCTAACACCCCACCCCCACACCACTCCCGTCATGCACACGTGCCTTGAGTTGTCATCCTTACATATTCATATTGGAAATAGAATCGCAGAAATACGACCGGTCTTGGTGGTGTAGTTGTTAACCTTTCGCACTTTAGGCTGGAAGGTACTAGGTTCGAACTCCGGTACCATCTCCCACCTAGATTGTAGCTAAACGGCTCATTTGGCGTATTGACTTTTCTTTCACTAATCAACAACTAACCATTAACCCTGTCCCATGTCCATGCTTAAACCAAGATAACTGAGTTAAAATCAAATAGAACTGCTTGATTATTCTCTCTCTCTCTCTCTCTCTCTCTCTCTCTCTCTCTCTCTCTCTCTCTCTCTCTCTCTCTCTCTCACTCCCTTCTTTCTTCTTTCTCTTTGACAACAAACAATGAACCATTAATCCATCATTCCAGATAGACATAGTGAATATCAAACAATAAGCAGATAAATATAAATAAATGTAAACGTTAAAGTTTGTTTAACAACACCACTAGATCACAATGATTCATTTATAATCGGCTATTGGATGTTAAACATCTGACAATTCTGACACATACTAGTAGTTATCAGAGGAAACAAATTACATTTCTTCCTGACAGGACAGCACATGTCAAGGATTTTAACATGTTATAAGGTACTGGTTGAGACGGGGGGGGGGGGGGGGACCAGTGAGTCGGGCGAGTGCTTTTTCAATTGAGTTAAACCCTGCCTCAAATTTAATCTTGTTTCAAACTGACCGTTATCATCAGCAAATTGCAGAAAATCCTCAGCGTCACGAGTACTCATGACTTTTTCCAGTTCGTCTAGGTCGAGGACTCCGTCCTTGTTGGTGTCATACTCTGAGATGTCTGAAATTAAAATGACAGTCAACGAAACCAACCCAAACAACACTTATTCTTGGCTACCCAACTACCACCTATTCTTTACAACTCAAAACAACTATCATTCTTTACAACCCAATCAGATACTGAAATTCAATCAAAAGTCCTCGAAACCAACCCAAACAGCACTTATTCTTGGCTATCCACTTACCACCTGTTCTTTACAATTCAAAACAACACATATTCTTTACAACTCAATCAGATATTCTGAGATATCTGAAATGAAATCGAAAGTCCTCGAAATCAACCCAAAGGTACAAGTCTTATTCTTTACAACACATTCAGATACTCCAAGATATCTCGGATATCTTAAATTAAATCAACACTGTATTTGCGAAACCAACCCAAACAACACTACAACTTTAGAACACAACTCCGAGATATCTCAGATATGTCTGCAATTGAATCAACAGTCGGTGAAACCAATCCAAACACTTATTGTTTAGATATAAAAATGAAGAAAATGTCATTCCTATTGAATTGTTATGTGATATTAAACTGAACTGTCTTATAAAAATACCTCGTTTTCCGAGTGCTATTAGGGCTGCGGCTCCTTTGGCTCCTGCCACGGCTCCAGCCGCTTTTGTCGCTGCATCCTTAAAATTGTCCCAGTCTCGTCGACTAACGAACCAGGCATTCGAGTGCTGGATCATTGCAAACGTCACCACCAACATTAGCAGATCTGCGATGTTCATCTGATGGAAAACAAACATTTAAGTATGATTTGACGAGACGTAAGAAAGGTCGACGAAAAAAGGTATGATGGAACGAACATTTAGTTATCTTATGGAAATGTATGTGCCTAGCTGAGAAGGATTGGTGTAGATGTAATGGGCATCAGAAAAAAAAGTCTTAAATCTGTTTATGTAACTAAAAGAAAACGTTTTGATAAGGACACACAGCAAGCCAAACGTATACACACTCGTAGAACTTAGAGGGGCTCTGTAATTTGTATGAAACGGATAGACATGATTTTTCGAAACAGAAAGTAGGAGTAGGATGGGAAAGGAGACGGGAAATACCTATGGAGGTTACATTAACAGCTGGGGTGGTTAGTACAGAAATGAACGTTGTGCTAGCGACGTGGAAAAACGCCTACTCAAACCTGTTAAGTGGAGAGACTGTAATATATCAAGAGAACGAGGATGTAGATGTGGACATGAACGTAGACATTACAGTAAGTGAGATACGTAAAGTCATGTTACACTCTAAAAATATGGAAAGTCCCCTGGCTTCGATGGAATCCCAGTTAAGGTACTCAAGAATGAAACTTCAGTGTACTTCTTTCATAGACTTGTGTTTTGAAAAAGGTGTCGCCCCTACTGCTTGGGGAAAAGGAATATTCAATCCCATTCCTAAATCTACAGCTAACGATCAGAGAGATCCTATGTCTTATAGAGGCATTACATGAGCCAATGCTACCAGTAAATTATTCTGACGTGTTTTGAACTCCAGACTCATGAAATATACCGAAGACAATTCAATTATTAGTGATTATCAAAATGGTTTTAGAAAAGGTAGTCCCACAACCGAACATGTCTCAAGTATAACATCTATATTAGAAACCAGAAAAAGTATGAAGAAATCTACATACGTGGCTTCTATCGGCTTTAAGAAGGCGTATAACTGTATAGATAGAAAAATATTATGGAATAAGTTACTCGAGTCTAACATTAAGGTTCGAATGTTTAATGTAAGTGTCTCACTATATCATGGTGTAAAGAGTTGCGTACGCTTAAATGAGTGCTGTACACCCTGGTTCGATGTTAACCGTGGCTTTAAACAAAGATGCTTGCTATCACCCTTATTATTTAACCTATTTATTAATGACTTGATCGTTGCCATCACTGAACTTGAAATAGGAATAGTGATTTATGATACTACTGTTGGTGTATTGGCTTACGCAGATGACATTATTCTTTTAGCAGAATTGGAGATTGTTTGGGTGTCTGGTGTCGTACAAATAAGATGACCATCAACGTTGAACGCTTTCGGAATCCATCACGTGTAAAGATGAGCAGTAATTTTGTGTGTGGTGATCATGCCTTGGAGATTGCTGGAAGCTATAATTATTTAGGACTCTTTTTAACTGAACATTTAAACTACAGCCGTATGGTTAAGTCTGTAGCCGGTTCCGCCAGCAGAGCATTTGATTTGTTAATTTCTAAATATAAATGTCTTGATGGAATGCAACACCAAACATACACCAAACGTTACGACACTATGGTGTGGTCCACCACTGACTATGAAGCAGCTATCTGGGGAACACAGTTTTCTTGTATTGATACTATACAAAATAGGGTCATGCGTTTCTTTCTCTGATTAAGAAAATACGCCCCAAATAATGCTACAGGCGGTAACATGGGATGGATCCGTCTAAAAGTTCGACAATGGGAGACTGTATCAAGACATTATATGAGATTACGGAACTTGAATGAACATCGGATTACCTCTCGCATCTGGCTTTGATCCCACAGATGGTCAACACGCAGGAAAAACAACTGGTATTTTAACTGGTAATAAATTTAGTAAACTTGGACTAAATTACTTCCTTAATTTAGAGAGAAGATATAGTAAAAAGTATGAAGTCAACAAGGTACAGGACAGAGTTAAGGAGGAGAATTTTTAACAGAATGGAAACAAGCGTTAATAGAACCGCAAGGCAGAATAGAGGTTGGGGGGCAATAAATGAAGAATGTATTGTTGTTTTAAAGATGTTCATAAAGTA
This sequence comes from Gigantopelta aegis, assembly GCF_016097555.1. Classification (NCBI taxonomy): domain Eukaryota; kingdom Metazoa; phylum Mollusca; class Gastropoda; order Neomphalida; family Peltospiridae; genus Gigantopelta; species Gigantopelta aegis. Next base: position 35,432,446 of record NC_054702.1, read on the forward strand.
GAGCCCTATGTTAGGTAGGTTCATACCTAGATACCAAAGAAGTGCACTCGATGGGCCGATTTCATATGTCTAGGTTATCGGTGTGTTTTGGAAACATATGGTTTAAACTTAGGTTAAACCCTGGGTCATGTTTACTGTGCATTTCACATATCTGGTTTTCAGTAATCCTAGTTTAACACTGGGTTACAATTGTATTGCTTGTTTAAACCTGCCTTTGAGGGGTTTTTCGCTGGGTTTTCGACAGCAAAATTGTGTTTTACGTCAGTATTGCAGAGCCATGAATTGTGAACGTATTTTAGAGATCATTTGAAGCCACTACAGAAGTGAATACAGGGGGGTAGGGGGTTCGAACCCCCTCCCCCTTTAGACAAGATACCCTTTTGCCTTTTGTTTAGCACGACTGTATAATTAGATTCACCCCTTCACCATGTTCGAGGCGAACGAACAACAAAGAGCCTGAGATATATAGAGGATAATAAATGAGATACCAGTTATTATTAAATTTATGTCCCGAGTCAAATAATTTGAAGTTGTCGCGAGCTTTAGCCAGTGACAAATGAAAAGTATTTCACTCGGAACATAAATTTAATAACAACTGGCACCGAGTTTGCTATTCTGTTTATTACCCCAGCTATGTTTTCTCCAAACGCCTTTATTTTAGACGCACATGCACGTACATGTAGGCTATAGAAACAATGTAAACCAGTTTACACACTGTTCTGGGTATTGCATTTTAATCACGTTCACAGATAATTTTCAAAAACAAAAGTTATCGTTATTCTGCTAAAAATACATGTATAAATAATGATTTGCGTTAAAATTACATTTTGTTATAAATTTAACATTAAAACAGTCGTGAACACAAACTCGTCAAAGTACATGACGTCATTTTGTGTGTTTGCCAAATCGTGATGATGTTATATTTAGTACGGACAAAATCATTGGTTTGTAAGCGTTAAATCATCCAGTAATATTGTACGTCACACCACTGCAGAATATTTCTCATTGAGAAAATATGGAAAATATTTTCCCTGTATGAGTGGTCACTGGGGTAATAAATATAGTTATTTACTAAATTAGTAAAAATAAACATTTTCTTCATTGTGTATGAACTGCACGAAAACGGGAAATACTAGCATTGGAAGTTGATCGGTTACCACCGGTATCAAAGCAATAAACGTCTATCATAGACTGCAGTCTTATAGTGACATACTTTCGTGTTTGTCTCGTCTTAATAAAGGGGGAACAATGCGACATAGGCCCATAGTTTTGAAAAATTTACCAAACGTTGTCTCGGTGCCCTCAGGCGTACGCGTCCCATCTTTTATATATATTATGTTAGAATTAAAGGTAAATGCCAATAGCAAAAGGTTTATTCATATTTGCATTATTACCAACAGCTATGTAGGGTTCTGTAAGCATTTGACATGGATTATAACTAATATTGTGAGTAAAATGATGGAAATACATGGTGAAATGTTTTCAGGCCAGCTCATTTTTCACAAATATGTCCATAATTTTTGAGAGAGACAACATTGATGTGTGCCCAAGACAACGTGCTTAAAACTTAATTGGTTAAAATCAAGGGGAAAAAATTATATTAAGTAAAAGTTGGTATCTTACCTTTTGGTTATGGCTGGATCCTCTTGAAAATGAATGATGAAACCGGCGATTGCATTGGAGACTTTATACATCATTGGTGTCAGAAGTGCTAACTTCTGTTACGCTACCTTGATGGCTATGGCGTGTTAAAGATGGTATCTGTTATTAATAATAACAACCATTGTACAAATGTTGAAGAACTAATTATTATGCACATCCTGTTAAGACAAGCTGTTATATATATATATATATATATATATATATATATATATATATATATATATATATATATACACACACACACCACACACACCGGACACGGCTGTGTGTGTGTGTGTGTGTGTGTGTGTGTATATATATATATATATACAGTGAAACCCCTCTAAACCGGACATCAATGGGACCAAGTAAAATGTCCGGTTTTTAGAGGTGTCCGGTTTTCAGGGGTCTGCATTTACGTAACTACCTTCCCTTCCCCATTAAATAGTTCAGCTTATCGTTTATTTCTGCTAATGATCTTTGCAAACTGCTTTATAAACCTCTCGCTTCTTGATAATGTCTCCAACTGCTGAATTTCCGATACTAAATTTTTCACCGCAAAATCTTAACGTTGGTTTAGGTTTACTTTCGAAACTTTTAATTATTTAAAGTTTATAATCGTGTGATAGTTCAACACGGCGACGTTTAGCTGGTCGTTTTGTTATGTTGAAAATCGATATGAAAATAAAATGTTACTAACATCTGTTCAGACCCCTGAAAACCGGACACCTCTACAAACCGGACATTTTACTTGGTCCCATTGGTGTCCGGCTTATATATATTATATATACATATATACATATACATATACATATACACACACACACACACACACACACACACACACACACACACACACACACACACACACACACACACACAGCCGTGTCCGTTGTATCGGCGCGTCTGATGATTCGGCGCACTTGGTATTTTGCTTAAGTACGCTTAGGAAGTTGTCATGTTGTCAATGTTTTTAACAAATTAAAGTTCAATTCATCTTTCAATGGTTAATCAAGTATCAACATATTTATTGTTACAGGTGCAATTAAAAATTATTAGAATTATCAATAATTATGTCATAATTTCAAAATAAATCATTCACGTGTTTTCATATATATAAACGCGAAGTAGGTCAGCCTTATTGTTATTAAGAATGTTAAAACCAGTCTGAAAATCCCCCCCCCCCCCCCCCCCCCCCCACACACACACCTTCCCCGCATTTTTAAAATTATAGTAAACTGTATAATTATTTTTCGGTTATTTTTATTTAAACTGTAGAGGAAAACTCAAAACACTGTAAAGGAAAACACAGAAAAAAAGCAAACACAACGAAAGTTTTAACACCTTGATTGACTGTCATTCCAGTTCACAGTTGTCACATTGTTACAAAATATAAAAGCGAAATAAGATTCACGTGTCTGTACAATCTATCCGAGAAAAAAATCTATGTAGATATGGCAATGAACATGTATGCATCTGCAGTACTGTATCAACCAAGAAAACTGTTCCGAAACCGACCACGAGATGGGTCATTTGTGATCGTCAATTTTCATAGTAATAAAAAATAAAAAAAAGTGCTAAAATAATCCTGGGACAATGGAGTAGCGTTTATGGGCTACAAAGTGGGGTCATGGGCGGTCTATAAATAGCGGGGTCACCGATCCACATGTACTGCGCCGAATCACCTGACATGCAAATTGTTTTGGATACAAGGGGGTGTCTACAATGTTTATTTACTACAAACAAAACAATTTGTAGTGTATTTTAGATTATGCACTACTTCATTGGTAAGAGACACATTTTATTAAGTATTTCACAGTGTTCACACAGAAAATGGTCTTTGAATGCTTAGGTGCGCCGATACACCGGACAGCACTGTATATACAGATGGTATCAGCGTATGAAATGTGGAAAATTTATACTTGTTTCACAATTATAAAAGATAAACCCATATTTTAAGATAGTAAAAGGTCAATTTGTTCCATTTAAGACGTAAATTTTATCGGTATTGGATGTCAAAAATATGGTAATTTTCCCATTTAATAGTAGCAAGAGATCTTTTATATGCACCATCCCACAGACAGGATTGCATATACCACGGCCTTTGAAATATCAGTCGTGATGCACTGGCTGGAACGAGGAATAGCCGAATGGGCCCACCAACGGGATCGATCCCAGAGCTCTCCACCAAATCACATCTTGGCTACGGCCCTACGTCATATGATACAAGGTGTCAAAAGCTCCAGAATTGCCTCTGGGCATTTTTGTTTTTTTTGTTTTGTTTTGTCCGTAGCTTACGGTGATTGTATCTGTAATATAATAGGAGTGTTACAATTAATTATGTTACGTCTAAAGCAAGCTGTTACTTACCCTATACCGTACTGACATTAATTTCAGGAGGGACGGAGAGGATCTGTCACATCTGGTTAGAGAGTAAAACAAGATTGTTAAATTTAGACAAAAAGACCGGCCTCGGTGGCGTCGTGGTTAGACCATCGGTCTACAGACTGGTAGGTACTGGGTTCGGATCCCAGTCGAAGCATGGGATTTTTAATCCAGATACCGACTCCAAACCCTGAGTGAGTGCTCCGCAAGGCTCAATGGATAGGTGTAAACCACTTGCACTGACCAGTGATCCATAACTGGTTCAACAAAGGCCATGGTTTGTGCTATCCTGCCTGTGGGAAGCGCAAATAAAAGATCCCTTGCTGCCTGTCGTAAAAGAGTAGCTATGTGGCGACAGCGGGTTTCCTCTAAAAACAGTGTCAGAATGACCATATGTTTGACATCCAATAGCCGATGATAAGATAAAAAAAAAAAAATCAATGTGCTCTAGTGGCGTCGTTAAATAATTACTATTACAATAACACTTTTAGGGAGCCAGTGTACAGAAACAAATCGCATTATTATTTAACTTGAATAAAAAAATATTCATGTCCGTTAGATACCATTCATTTTACAACTCGTTGTTTAAAAACGTATCCAACTGTCTTTCGCTCGTTAGATACGTTTTAAAACAACTCGCTGTGAGATAAATAGAAGGAAGGACGTTTTATTTAACGACGCACTCAACACATTTTATTTACGGTTATATGGCGTCGGACATATGGTTAAGGACCACACAGATACTGAGGGAGGAAACCCGCTGTCGCCACGTCATGGGCTACTCTTTTCGATTAGCAGCAAGGGATCTTTTATATGCACCATCCCACAGACAGAATAGCACATACCACGGCCATTTGATATACCAGTCGTGGTGCACTGGCTGGAACTAGAAATAGCCCAATGGGCCCATCGGCGGGGATCGATCCCAAACCGACCGTGCATCAAGCGAGCGCTTTACCACTGGGCTACGTCCCGCCCCTTGAGATAATACATATCTAATGACCACTCGTATAGTATTCTCTATGTATCATTCACACAAGCTGTTATTTTCACTCATTCACACATTTCAAAATGTATTAAATACGTATCGCAAAACGCATGCACATACCCTTAAAGGGACATTCCTGAGTTTGCTGCAATTTTTAAGATGTTATCGACTAACAGATACGTTTTAACGATTGTAATTACATATCAAATATATTTTTCTGCATAAAATATTAGTGGCTGTATATTAAACGTGTTTCTGATCGTTCTACTACTTGTACTAGGTTAAATTTCATTTTATTTCCTAAAATATTTTTTTTTCGTACGTACGAAATTATTTGAAGACAAAATCCAGTTTGGGCTTTTTACAAATATTAAGACGATCAGAAACACATTGAATATACAGACACCGATATTCTAAACAAGAAAATATATTTAATATGTAAGTTTAATCGTACAAATATTTTATTTTTCGGAACCATCTTACAATGCAGCAAACTCAGGAATATCCCTTTAACATTATTATGCTATGGACGTTGTATTAAAACATTACGGATCGATGCAATGAAAATACATGCACAACGCCATTGCTACAATTTGGTTTCAGTTTCCATGTGGTACAGCAGCTGTGTTGGCTACATTGCTCAATGACAACCAAAGTCATGTACAAACCACGCGGTCACGTACAAAGTCCTCGGTCACGTATACATCCCTCGGTCACGTACAAATATATATTTTTTATGTAACTGTCAGACTAAATGCAGGACTGTGCACATATATACACTGGGTTGGGTTTTGTGTAACGTTTATTTGTGCATTATCATACATAGCTGCAACTGAACGTCTGAGATAGGCAATTTGTAACAGGTTTAAAGGGACAGATCCTAGTTTCAGCCCATGGAAATTAACACTAAGTTTAGTTAATCTACAAACCTGCAACACATTTGGGTAAAGTTACAACTAAGTGAAACATGAGTCTGTGACTTTGAAATAGTCAAATACTCTCTAAAAATAGACTAAAACTCGACTCCATAACTGTTACCTCTCAGACGCGCATGCGTTGTCAAAAATATGAGAAATGCATTTTGTGATATTAAAAACACCAGGATGACCAAAAACACTCTGAATGTACGGAAATATGTAACGGGGACTAAATATTTGGCCGTTTGTATATAAATAACATATTTGATCTATTACTATTAATATTTATTTTAGGATTCAATTTATTTTATTATAGGATATTCTCAATCTGCATTGAGAATATCGTATTGGTGCATTAGACAAAGCCTTTTATGGTTGTTTCTCGCCATACTGGCTAGGGACGAGCCATTGGTTGATTCTATCCAATGGTTATGTGTATTTGGTGTCACGTGGTCGTGAGTCAGGTCCGTGCAGCGCTGAGTGTAGACAGTGACACAACACGTTACATACTTACGACTTGCAGTTGCCTTTTCCTTTTCCTGAGCCTTTCGTTATCTTCAGACTTCCTTTTGGCACTTACAGGATGAAGCCCACGTACATGTAATAGTGTTATCATCCTATACGGTTCATCGCCCACAGCGAAGAACCACGCGTATGGTGTGATCGAGAGAATAAACCCTCGAACCCTTCCCAGCCTTGTTGTGTTTCTTTTGGGGGAATACTTTCCAGTAGGCTACAATGGAGCCGACGTAGGGACTCGAGGCTCTCTCGGACACTGATGAATGGGACACATCGCCTGACCATCGGACGTCACATCCTGTTTCCACGGACACAGGGACAGTGGAGGAACGGAAATACTTTTGTGTATTTGTGACAGTGATGTGAACAATGACTTCATAACAAGTGTTTGAAAGTTTCAGTTTGTGTTTGCTGAACTTCATATATTCTTTTCATGATGTATATGTGAGTACTTACATGTCCATTATTATTGCATATGTGTACTCGGATGTAAACAAAACTTGCCAGTAGTTTTTTTTTTCCTTAATTGTACTTAGTTTATTGTTGGATTTAAAAAAAAAAAATCTAATGTAACTTGAGGTATACTTTTGTACCGATATATATATATACTCTTCAAAAAAAGAAACGCAAAAGGGTACAAATGGGTTATAACTCCGATTTTATGTTTCATACCGGTTCATGCTTTGTGAATATAAGGTCATTGCATGTCCCAAACACATTCCCACGGTTACATTCGATAAAACGCAGCTACTGTACAATAAAGTTCCAAAATGTGAATATTCGCAAAAACGCAGCCACGTGCAAACCATGTCACCACTGCACGTGCGTTGTCTGCACGTGCAACATGAACACCGACAGTATAAAAGTGCAGGGTGTTCGCTTGCCTGGCCTCTGTATCTGGCAGACAGTTGACAATCCAGGACATGCCACGTCTCAGTGAACCGCAGAAAAACAATGCCATCGGCCGACTAGACGCAGGCGAATCCAGAACGGCCGTTGCCAGGGCATTCCATGTGTCCCCAAGCACCATCTCCAGACTGTGGGACCGTTACCAGCAACATGGATCAACACGTGACCTCCCTAGATCCGGTCGACCACGGGTCACTACCCCCGGGCAGGACCGCTACATCCGGGTACGCCACTTTCGGGAACGATTGACTATTGCCACCTCCACAGCCACAGCAATACCAGGTTTGCGCAGGATATCCGACCAGACCGTACGGAACCGCCTACGTGAGGTAGGAATTCGTGCCAGACGTCCAGTTTGAGGTGTCATCTTATCACCACAACACCGTCGACTCCGACTGCAGTGGTGCCAGATTCATCGACAATGGCCTCAACTGCGATGGAGACAGGTGTGGTTCAGTGACGAGTCCCGATTTCTGCTCCGACGTCATGATGGAAGATGTCGCGTGTATAGGCGTCGTGGTGAACGTTATGCGGCAAACTGCGTGCAGGAAGTGGACAGATTCGGCGGGGGTAGTGTCATGGTGTGGGCAGCCATCTCACACACTGGCAGAACTGACCTGGTCCACGTGCAGGGCAACCTGAATGCACAGGGCTACATTGACCAGATCCTCCGGCCACACATCGTTCCAGTTATGGCCAACGCCAACGCAGTGTTCCAACATGACAACGCCAGGCCTCACACAGCACGTCTCACAACGGCTTTCCTACAGAACAACAACATTAATGTCCTTCCTTGGCCATCGACATCACCGGATTTGAACCCAATTGAGCATCTATGGGACGAGTTGGACCGACGCCTCCGACAGCGACAACCACAGCCCCAGACCCTGCCCGAGCTGGCAGCAGCCTTGCAGGCCGAGTGGGCCACCATCCCCCGGGACGTCATCCGTACTCTGGTTGCTTCAATGGGCAGGCGGTGCCAGGCAGTTGTCAACACACGCGGAGGCCACAACCGGTATTGACTCCAGATGACCTTGACCTTGGTGGTGTGTCCTATCACTTACTCACAATGGACGAGTGAATTGTGAACAATCCTGCAACATTTGGTAATTATCGGACTCACCATTCAATAATTAAATCAATTCTCCAAATGTTATGACAATGTGGTTTTGCGTTTCTTCTTTTGAAGAGTATATATATATATTATTATTATTTTTTTTTTTTTGGCTACAAAGTTGTTGAATAATTTCAACGAACTTGTGACATGGTTTAAAGTTGGTGAATATTTTTTTTTATATAGGTTTCTGTGACGTGGTTTATTTATATAATACTAAGTTTAGTAAATAAGTAAATATATCACTCGTTTAATATTTAATAAAAAAAAATTTTTTTTAGCGAGTGATTGTTTGCTTTAATTTGAATGTATTTATTTTAAATTTAATTTAAAAAAAATATATATATATAAAAAAAATAATAATAATAATAATAATTTAGTTAATAACTTAATGTGAGTTGTGTGTTTAATTTTGTTTTGTTTTGAATTTTTTTTTTTTGAAATTATTCTTTTAATTGGTGTGGTTTGTTCCTGAATTTTTTTGGTGTAATGTTTGTTA